>NC_056749.1:365840333-366027833 GCF_019279795.1 Protopterus annectens
CTTTAATAATGCCATTGGCCCCATTTGAGTTGTCAAAAAGAAACAGAAGGCAAAACATATATTTACTTCTCCTCAAATTTCTTTAGGTAAGAGTAGTTCACTGGGTCTGGCACAGGGTTTAATTCAAGCTGTTGATCCTTATGTAAAAGAAAGAGGGATAATTATTTTCCTGCAGAAATTCAAGATTCTGAATCTGGACAGGCAGGTAAAGTGATGAGTTTTCTCCTCAGTTTTCTGATTTAGTCTAATATGAGAGCTTAGTTTCTAATTCTCCTGGGGGGGGGTCTCTTTCTTTGAAACTATTTCCAGAATGTGCCATTGTTTTCTGTGGGAGAACACTGAGTTTTCATATTCTTTCAGAAAATACTATGAGTTGTTACAGAAGAATTTCCCACACTTTCACCCATTCCTCCAGTTTTGTGAGGTCTGCAGGATGTGTGTGTTACTCCCTGCAGTTTTCCTGATAGTCTGCTGCCCCTAAAAAGATGGACAGAATGTATAAAGTTCCTCAATCATAAGTTTTTATACACACTTCCCAAACCTGACTAGGCAGCTGCAGCTTTAGTTAATCCTGCTGCTGCTAAACAATTTGGCTAATTCCAGTCCTACCCTTTCTGACAAGGATGGGAAGATTAAGTACAGGGAAAAAGTGTCTGCTTCTGCAACTTTGATTTTCAGAATTTCAATTGTCAGGCTCTTGTGTTGAAATTTATTCTAATTGTGAAAATATGAGGAATATTTTGTTTGCAGTTTCTTCTTGTTAGGAAACATCTGCTTTAAATAATTTAGTTTCTTCCATTTTACAAGCTGCAACTCATTGTTTAGTACATGTATGATTCAGGTTGATTGATTCTGTTTCCAGGGTCATGGTCATTGGTACTCTTTAGAGATTTGCCTTACTTCATTCTCAGAACCTCCCAGATGATGTGAAAATGAGAGTTTAAATTCTCCTTTGGGTAGAGATTTAGTGTTTGGTTTCTGTGCTGCAGAGATTATTAAGAAGTGTGTGTAAAGGGATAAGTTGATAAGGATACCTCTGAGAATTTTTAACCTTCCTTTTCCAAGTTTTCTAAAGAATTGTCTAAACCCCCCCCCCCCCAATCCAATTTTGGCAAAAAAAGTCTCTACAAAATTTGGGGAAACTTTAAGAAGAAATGGCTCGGGGGCAAAAAGAAATCCAGGACTACCTAAAACCAAGTCCAGCAAGTTGGAATGACTATTTAAGGGACATTGTCCACCCCCGCCTAGTCTTTCCCTTCTCCCTTCAAGGAAATCTGAATTTCTGCTTTTCTGTTTGGCAACAGATAATTTCTGACAAATGGGTTCTGAAATCCATCAAGGTTATGGATGGCAGTGTTAGGAAATCCTACCTTTCCAGAGGGTAATTCCTCCTCTACCAGGCCAGGCTCCTTTATTATCTCCTGTTCTTCAACATATGCTGAACCAGGGAGTGAGAAAACCAGCTTCCCCTTCCCAGGTTGGGAAACGTTTTTATTCAGGGATGTTTTTAGAGCCAAAGGAAGAAAATACTTGGAGACCAGTTCTGAATCTTGCTTTCCTAAACTCGTTTGTGATAGTGCCCAGGTTCAAAATATCATCACTTCACAACCTGTTAAGTCTTCTTCCTCATATAAGTTTTCTGGTAACACTAGAGTTAAAAGATGCTTACCACATCCCTATTCTTCCAGACTTCAGGAGTTTAAGGTTTTGAGAGTCTGGATCAGATCATCAGTTCTGTACCTTACCGTTTGGAATATCCACTGCACCAAGAGTGTTCACAAGGTGTCTAGCTCCAGTTATAGCTGACTGCAGGATATCCACATTTTCCACATTTAGATGACATGTTAATATTTGCAGAGCTTTTTCCTGAGTGCCAAGAATCTCTTACTTGGGTGAGCGATCACTTAAGCTGGGATTACAAGAGAACATTCAAAAGTCTCTCGAGTTCTTCACACAGGATTGTGTTTCTGGTGTGTTACTTAGACACCTCAGTTAAAAGAGCCTTTCTTCCACAGGACAAAGTAAATCTAGATCTATTTCAAAGGTTTTCCACTTAGACTTTGGTCACTATGAGTGAGTACCTTAGGATTTTGGTTCTCATGGCATCTGTGATGCTCACGATACCCCTGGCAAATCTCCACATGTGAAGGATACAATGGTCTCAGCACCAACATTCATTATCTTTTCAAATCCCTGTGCTGTGTTTTCACAGGTAAGAAATCATTTGTTGGGGGCAGCAAATTTATCTAAATCAAGGTCACAGATTTGCCCTCATCAATAGCCTTGGTCACACTTTCAAAGAAATCCACCAGATTTAACAGGCAGGATCTGCCCTTGATGAAGCTCCCCTGGTCTGTTGCTAGGCCACCTTTGTGGAGGGAATAACTGTAGCTGTTCTCCATTCCACAGGAACAAAGCCTGTGGTTAGGCTGTGGTTGAAAAGGGTACTTGATGGTGATGCTAGTTCATCTTTCTGTCTGTTTAGAAGACAGCCTTGGATGCCATTTGGTCCCAGAGAGGCCGTGTTCCTTGCCTTTGACAGGGCTTTGAGGACCTGCTCTTCACATATGTAAGATTTGGGGGAGGATGTTTTGTAAGTTAGGAGGGGATAAGGGAGTGAAATTTTCACCAAACCTATCCACTAGCAGTTTCGCTATCTCTGTGAGGTCAATGTGTGAGATACCATTGTGGCCACCAGTTCAGCACATATTTAGGTCCTACCCTTTAGGTTATGTACGTAGCTGTAAAAGGCCTTACGGTTATCCTTGGCGGTACTTGCTAGGTTTCTCTCAAAGGAACTGTTGGAGGGTTTGATAAGTTGTCTTGTTTGCCTGTTGAGGCTGAGGAGGGTGCTTTTCCATTGTTGGATCCTTGTCTTTGTTTTCTTGAAAAGCAAAGTTTTGTGTTTTTTGTAGTTTAATGCTGGAAGTCCACCATGGCAGCTTGATTTTACTTGGGGCTCTAGCTTTGATTCTTTCTGGTACAGCCAAGTTTATACACTTGTGGAACTGATTGTACAGGGCTTTAGTGTAAGCTTTGGTGTAGTTACCACTTTCATCTTGGGGTGGGACTTGGAATGCATTTATACCTTCAATGTAGCAGGGTATATTTTACCTTGGTGAAGTTTTTTAGACTGATTTCACCCTTTGTGAGTTCTGGCATTAGTGTCAGTTCGAAGGTGGCTGATTTGTGGTTAGTTTTTAGTTAATGAGGGCCAACAGTTGCAGCAGTGCACCTGTTTGACATGTTGATGAGGACCAGATGTAGAATGTTTGTTCCTGTTGTCTGGGTGTGGACCGTTTGCTCCAGGGCGTTTGAATTCACAAGGTCAAGGAACTTTTGTCCTAGCGAGTTTGGGCTAGAGTAGGTTTCCCAGTTGATGGTGAGAGAGTTGAAATCCCCCCAGAATCAGTCTATACGGTAACATTTGGATTGTCTTCAGTTTGGTTACGTAGGCTTCGTGGGTGTCGTGACCCATGGACGGAGATCTATAACTGGTTAGGACTTGAATGGGGGTCTTACCCACAGTGACCTGGACCTGGAGTAACTCCATGGACTTGTCCAGTCTAACTATATGGGTGGTGAATTTATCTCTAGTATAGATAGATACACAGCCTCTTTTGGTTTTCATGTGTTCATTTTGCGGTCTAAAGGTGTGGGAAGGCATTGTAGCCTTGCAGGGCTGGGGTACTCCCTGAGGCCTTGAACCAGATTTCTGTGACTGCACAGACATCTACATCTTCTAGTGATAAAATTGCTTCCAGGGAGTGCAGTTTTTGGTTTAAGCTCCTACTATTTAACAGCATGACAGTTATTTTGTTCTGATTAGTTAAGTTCACGTCGGTAATGTTTTCGAGACCTTGCCTAAAAATGCACTATGGGGGAGGCAAGAGCCTTTGCCAGCAGCCGAAAGCCTAGGGGGTGCCGGCTGCAAACCGTCTCTGGCAAGGCAGTGAGCTTTGTCGACCACAACTTCCCAGGCAGACAGGAACTGGATTCTCTTGGAATGACACCAAAAACTAAGCCAATTATTGAAATCAATTATTTTTTGCTTGTACTGTGGCATCGTTCTAGGTGAGGCTGATGATTAGTCACCTTTGCTAAGCTGTCTATATGTGCTGTGCTCACATATCCAAGTTAAACAGACAAAATATAATGTTTTGATCAAGGAGTTTAATCCAGGCAGTACTCGGTCTGTAGGTTTATATTCCCACCTCTGTAAAGGTTACATTTGGAAGGCTGCTTTTATTTCTGTGCGTCTTTGATTAGAAATTTAAATTAATTTGTCAAATAAATTACTCCTGCAAAAGTGACATGCAGGGGAAGAAGGATACTAACTGGTTTTAGATGACTAACAGGGGTTGACATATTTGCTCTGTTGTCATGATTTAGAAATAACCCTACTCTTTAGCTTGTTAATCATATTTGTTGGCCATCAGTGGTACTGTGATTGTCAGCTGTGCTGTGTCTTCTCCAGGGATGTGGGGATAAATGGTCTAGGAATAGAAACTTTTCATCTGACCAGACCAGAGAAGGCGAGAACCTTTAAATGGCTTCAGTATGTCATCGTATTCTGAGCCCCCCTTCCCCCAGGGCAGGTGATAAGTAGTGCCAGACCTCTCAGTGCGTGCTTCTACATAGCATTTCCAACTGCATTACTCATTGTTTAGTTAATTTCTCTTGCTTCAAGGTGCTAGTTACTGGTATTCTTCTACTGACTGGCAATAAAGCAGCAGTACACAGCCATGTCTCCCCTGTCAGTACTGGGTGGGCTAACCTTGGCTGCTGCCTTTCTTTCCCACTGGCTGGCTCCTCCACTGACCAACTTAGTCAAACCTTCAGTCTAGGCTGCAGTTAGAGTTACAGTCATCTGCACAGTGGATCCATCTTACTTTGCAAATCACTTTTTCAACCCCTTTTTCTGGCTGTGACAGAATATGACAAGAATATCTTGAAAGTTTAAATGCTTGTTGAATGATTAAAGTTGGCATTTCTAGTCAATCATACCTTGTGTGAAATTGTGTGAAGGCAAGGATAATGGTTGTGACTATCTCAAAGTCTGGGATGGTATAAGCTCATTACTTTAACAGCTTAACTGTGAAATTTGAAACGACTTACAGAAGGTTCATGTTACCTTGCTGTCTGAGCTCTTTAGGGGAACATGGAAGGTTTGGTAGCTTCAAAATGTATGATGTTGGATTGCATTTGTCAACTGTAGTTTGTCCAAAAAGATTTGGCAACAAAAGTCTTTTGTACTTTACTTGACTTGGAAATTCAAAAGTCGCTGTCATTTTTTTCTTCCCCATAGTTTACTTCTCTTATTTATTAGAGGGTAGTGTTGGAGAAAAGACTAGATAATAGAGCACTCTTGAACAGTTTGCATAGACTGTAGGAATAATGGAAAGGCAAGAAAGCATGGAAAATGAGGTGAAACGTACATTACCTCTGTGTTTGGAGAGAAATGTGCTTAAAAAAGGCCTTTTGTAATTCAATAGATAGTACAGCCTTGTTTGGCCATCCATATAGTAAACTGTGATAAACTATGTAGAACGAAGTTGGTGCTTCAGTATCTGTAAACAGTTTCTAAAACTTTCAAAAAGACAAAGTTTTCTTCTTCTCCTCAGATACCAAAGTTGTACAGTACTACTTTAACTTGGGATTGCAGGTAAGTGCATTTCATATATCCAGATTCGTATTTATACAAATGTTTTTATTCAGTTAAAAACATACTTGTTTGAGGTCATTTCTGTGTGCTATACTGCAACATTTGGATATGTACTTCTCATATGTCAAGACGTTTGCCGAATGTCCATGTTTTTGCCTTTTATTTTTGGTCTGTTCTTCATAATATGTGTTTTTTTAGAACGTCATTGAAGATTGATGCCACTAAATAATGACAGACATTTGGGGTTCATTTTCATATCCTTCAGAAAATGCATGATGTGAAGTTGTTCTATCTCCCGTTCATTTTCATTCTTACTGATGGGTTCGGAGCCAATCCTCTGCTCTGACTCTGCCAACTGCAAAAGCTCGAGGTCTTCAACCAGCTCGAGGCCAACTCCCTATCCCATGATGCACCCTGATCTTCCCCCAGATCTCATTTGCCGCTGCAACTTGATCGGATGTTCACCAGCTCTGGCCAGTGAATAACTTTATATTTCTGATAAAAAGTTGTTGAAAATAGCTTAGCCTGTTAGTGATTTAGATAGTTTAGAGCATAAATAATATAGTTAGTGGCCGTGTTTTTATGCCTTTTTTCTCCCTATCCCTAGCTTAGTTTAAGTATTTAGTTAAATTAGTGAGATATCAGTGGCCATGTTTTTTGGGCCTTTATTCTCTCTAGAATTAATATTGAGTGTGTGTGCATCTATTAAATTAGAGCTCTTCTTTTTCACAGGGCACATAGTTTAACTTAGTGTAAATTTATACTGACAACAATAGTTAAATATTAGTGGCCATGTTTTTAGGACTTTTTCTCTCCGTATCTATAGCATTATATTGTGCGTGTTGTCTGTTAGAGTTGGTCTTAGCTTAAATTGATATTAATAGCTAAATTTTCTCAGAGCCTTTTTTACAAGGCTTTAATAGTTGGTTCAGTGTGGATATTGTGTTAGATTCCTCTTCTTTGCAGGGCAGTACTTACTGTGAATTATTACTGTTGTTCTTGTTGGTACTTCTGAATATATATTTGTCTCTGATAACTGTGTCTCAACAGGAGAAGGAAGAAGCCAAGTCTGGCTTCAAAAAATGCCCAAGATGTGGGCAAAAGATGTTTATAACCAGTGGACAGTACTGAATGTGTCTGCTGTTTGGGTTAGATACACCTGCAGGAAAGCTGTGCTGTATGCCACTCTTTTAGCTCCAGAGTGTTGCATGAAAGAAAAAGAAAACTCATGGATAAGGGTCTGTTAAAATCCTCTTTCCAAGAGTCACTGGATAAGTCTGACAAGCACTCCAAAAAGCCTACGGAACCGACAGAGTCCATCGGCTTCAAAATCGGACTCTAGTAAAGCTTCGACATCAGTTCCACAGCCTTTGGAATCAACTGTCATCATGGTTAAGAGCGGGTATCTCCTACATTAAAATCTCCCTTTTTACAATCGGTGGCTTTGTCACATTCTTCATGGGCCTCTGCTGTCTGATTTGGATGTGGACCCCACGTGGTGAAGAATCGTCTACAGATACCGGCTCTGGCAAAAATTTTATCGGCACTGACCCCGGGGGAGGGGGGGCCTTGGAGCTGACTTCAGTTCTTCCAACATCTTCTGTTCCTCCTCCGATTTGTATGGTGGTTTTGGAGCCGGAGAGCATGGAACTGATGACCGTGGAACCCTTGGAACTGACACCTACTCTAGGTTTTTCAGCCCTGACTGCCCTGATGTCTTCGGAGCAGACACTCACTGGTCGGGTCTGGGGATGATAGTAGGACCGACTTGCTGCTGGCTTTACCTCTCGGGGCTTCGGCTCGAATGAATTCAGCCCCAACCTCTGGCTCTGGAGCCCTCTATACCAGCGCAGACAGTTTCCGTCCAATCTTTGGATCTGAGTGATTCCTCTTGTCAGGACAGAGGGGGTCTTCGATGCTATGAAGAGGGCCTTGTCCACCCAGACGACCACTCCATCAGTTCTGGCAGCTCCTTCCCTGAAAGCACTAGTGTCTGCCTCTTCATCACATGCTCTATTAAAGCATAGAGATCCTGAGCCTCAGGAATCCCCATTGGGTGAGCCATGGTCTTTAGAGACCTCTCCAGAAGCTCCCCTGAAGAGGTGCCCAGGAAGACGCTTTGCAAGAGGAAGCATCTGAACTCCCCACAGGACACTGACTTGGATGAGTCAGAAGGGTCCTCACAGTCCCCCTCAGAAGATGTCTCCTTTTCAGATATCTTAGAAATTCTTAAACAGAGGGGTGTCTGGAAATCCCTTAACCCTACTGATGAGTTAGTCCTGCTGAAGGCTTTTGGGTCTCAACCCTTCACCTCTTGGGTGTCTCCACCCTTTGATGAGTTGCTCAAATTACTCGCGCAAAAGGCATGGGAGTCCCCAGACACCATGGAGCTGTACCAAGGAGGCCTAATAAATTTATAACTTGCCCTCAAGATGGAGCTTATCTTACTAAAGGAGTGCCTGTTGATGCTATGGTGGTGGCAACAGCCACCAAGAAGGAATTATTAGAGACTTCATCTGTTCATCCTCCTAATAGAGAATCTAGGGTCATGGACAGATACAGGAAGCATATGTTTAGTTCAGCGACCTTTGTCCTTTGATCGCTGAACTTAACTCACATATTTCACTAGATTACAAAGGGATCTCCTGAAGGAGCTAGGAGACACTCTGCAGGGTTCAGCAGCTGCTGAGGTTTTGGACAAGGTAAATTCCCAGCTCTCCACTCTTAATTCAGTTGTGAACTCGTCCATGCGTCTTATATGCAGCTGATGTTACGAGCAGAGCAGCGGGTACAGGAATCGCTCTTAGGAGACATTTCTGGGTGCGCTTATGTTCCTTTGTGGAACCCTTTAAGTCTTCCTTCATTTGGACCAAAGGTAAAGGAAACCCTTACCAGGAGTGAAAAAGGTGGAAAGGCCTTGTCTGCCATCGGAGTACGTTTTTCTACCCCGAATAGACCTTACCCCAAAGGGGGAGGAAAGATATTCTTCCGTAAATGTCAGGGATCTTTCCAGAACACTCGTGGTGAAACCCCCTCTAGAGGCAGAGGAGGGGGGTAATAACAGAAGATGTCGCCCACTCAGCAGAGAGGGTCTACAGAACCTGGACGACAGAGATCAGTTCTTTGGCATGCCCTGTCATCGCTCCTGAAAGGAGGCCCAACTCTTCATCTCTGGAGGCAGTCAGGGGACACCTTTCTTTGTACCTAGATGCTAAAAATAACAAAAGACAGCTGGGTACAAAGCATAATATCCAGAGGATACTCGATTCCTTTTGCCAATCCACCCTCTCTAGTAAAAAAAAAAAAAAAAATCCCAGACATTCCACCCAGTCACGGGGACCAAGCAGTCTTAGAGGTCCAAAGGTTGCTGGAGAAGAGTCATCCAGCCAGTCCCAGCATACCAGAGAGGATTCGGAACTTACTCAAGGTTCATTTTAGTTCCAAAGAAAACAGGGGACTGGAGACCTATTCTGGACCTCAGCAGACTAAAGTCAGTAAAAAAGATGAAGTTCCGGATGGTCACACTTCAGTCAATACTCCCTTTTCTGGGGAAACGACAATTGGATGTGCTCTGCAGATCTTCAGGATGCGTACTACCACATAAAGATGGACAGGCCATCCAGGGATCATCTACCCTTCTGGCTGGAAGCCAGCCATTATCAATTTTGCACTCTGCCCTTTGGTCTCACTACAGCCCCCAGTGTGTTCAAATGTATGGTAGTAGTCACCGCTCACCTGAGACGTTTGGGATTCCCAGGTGTTTCCATATCTAGACTGGCTCCTCACTGCTACCAAACTCATTCAGGAGAGGGACACAACCTTAAATCTCTGCAGTCAATTGGGGATTACCATCAACTCAGAAAAATCTGCCTTATCGCCATCGCAACAGATCATTTTTATAGGAGCAGAACTAGACAGTTTCAATGACATTACGTCTGCTGCCAGAAGGAGTTTGTCTCTTAAGAAAACAAATATTAGACTTGCTTCCACTGACAAAAGCCCCAGTCTCAATGGTGCTAAAATTGCTATGATCAATGGTGGTAGCGATCATAGCCATTCCCCCTCACTCAAATGGACATGCGAGTTCTACAGTGGCTCCTATTCTCTGTGGTCCTTTTGGGAACTCCCAATGTCACAACAAGTCATAATCATGAGTACATACAAGAAGGACCTTCTATTGTGGCTGACATCTCAGGAGGTAACTCGGGGCCGTCCATTCGTTCTACCCAATCCCATAGTCACATGGACGCTTCCTTGATAGGGTGGGGGGGGGCATTATCAGGGAAGAACAGCCCAAGGCACGTGGAAGAAACACGAGGGTTATCTGCATGTAAATGTTCTGGAGATGAGAGCAGTACTTCTAGCATTGCAGTCCTTTCAAGACTCTCTACCTCCAGGAACAATTGCGTTTCAGATGGACAACATGTCAGTGGTCTGGTACATAAACAAGGAGGAGCCAAATCAAACCCACTGTGTCGAGAGCCCCTGAGAGTATGGCAGTGGGCAATTTCCACCCAACACTTTGATAGCAATGCACATCCCGAGGAGGAGATCCAATGTGATAGCAGACAAGCTGAGCAGGGCAATTCTTTTGCCTCATGAGTGGTCCCTAAAGAAACAAGTACCGGAATGGATATTCCGCAGGTGGGGCCAGTCTTGCTGCGATCTCTTTGCAACCCCAACAAACATGAAATGCAGCAGCTACTTTGCCCTGATTTCCCCCGTTGGGGGGATTCCCCAAGGGATGCACTGGTGCACAATTGGCCCCTGGGTCTCCTTTATGCCTTTCCCCCCTTCCCTCTTGATACCCAAAGTATTACAGAAAGCAAAGTCTCTGGAAAGGACCATAATCTTAATAGCCCCTTACTGGCCTTGGCAAATTTGTTTTCCCTTCCTCCAGCCTCATCTCTTGGAAAAACCCTGCATCCTAGACCCAGTTCCGGATCTGTTGGCCCACTCATCGGGGGCTCTTCATTCCCTCAAACTGATAGCTTGGCTCCTCCAATTCCAACAATAGCCAGGATTTACAAACACTCAGCGGAGGCCCAACATATTCTAACATCCTCTCATAAATCATCCACCAGAAAGTTTCATCTTAGCAAATGGAAGAGATTTTCTTTATAGGCATCTCAGAATGATGATGTTCCCTACATAGCTCCGATCCCATCTATACTGGAATTTCTGATTAAACTTTTCAGTAAAGGAGCTGCTGCAGCTACCATCAGAGCTCAATTAGCAGCAATTTCAAACTTTAATCTTGGCTTCCAAGGTTCTGTCATGTCACATCAAATCTCTAAAGCCTTTCTTAAAGGTAACATTAATTTGAGACCACCAGCCAGAGATCCAGCCATGCCATGGAATCTAAGTTTTGTTTTCTCCTGAATTATATTACCTCGTTTCGAACCAGCCTTGTCCTGCCATTTGAAATTCCTCTCATGGAAGATTATATCTTTAATAGCTATTACTTCTGCTCGGAGGATTTCTTAGTTGCAGGCCTTGACCATCACCAAACCTCCTTATCTGATTTTCCATAATGACAGAGTTTCTCTCAGAACTAATACATCCTTCTTACCAAAAGTTTGTTTAGAGACCAATCTTAACCAATCCATTGAGTTGCCCGTTTTCTTTCCGAAATACACAAATAGGATGGACCACATGCACAAACTTGATGTTCATAGACAACTCCGATTTTGTCTAGATAGGATGAAACAATTCAGAACAATGGATCAGCTCTTTGTTTTTTTTTTTTCGGAGTCAAAAAAGGTGCCCCAGTGACAAAAGTAACCTTGTCAAGATGGCTATCAGATTGCATTTCCTTCATTTGTAGTACAGAGAATGCTCCCTTACAACAGAAAATAAAGGCCCACTCTACTAGAGCTGTTTCAACCTCATTAGCCTTTTCTGCAAGGTTACCATTAGATTCTATCTGTGCAGCAGCTACCTGGTCAAGACCTCATACCTTTATCACTCATTACAAAGTAGACAAGGCCTCCAGGGACAGGACCGCCTTTGGTTCCAAAGTTCTGAGAAACATTCTTCCATGAGCCACCCGAGAAAGATGGTGCTTGGGATGCTATCCATCAGTAAGAATGAATGGCGAGATGGAACAACTTCACATAAAGAAGTTATGTACTCACCATAACGTTCCATGTGAGTTGTTCATTTCGCTTTCATTCTTGCGTCCCAACCTCCAACCCCCATACAGTCTACTTGAGGTCTGTCACTGTTGTTTTATGGTGCATTGTCTCTTATCCAGCTCTAAGAGTGGCATATTAATGGTAGTAGGTAGTCAGTTGGCAGCAAACAAGATCTGAGGGAAGATCAGGATGCATCAATGGGATAAGGGAGTTGGCCTCGAGCTGGTTGAAGACCTCGAGCTTTTGCAGTTGGCCGAGTCAGAGCTGAGGATTGGCTCTGAACCCGTCAGTCAGAATGAAGGCGAGATGAATAACTCACATGGAATGTTATGGTGAGTACATAACTTCTTTTTAATGCAAAAAAGGTATTTTAGCAACTTCTTAAGTTTATAAGAGCAATATTTAAATTTTGCCCCTGATTTTGGATTATTGTTTGTACATCATCTGTGGCTTTGTCCAGAATTCTTCTGCTAAGAGTTTGGGAGGTATGTTTGGATGCCCTTTTCTGCCAATTGGTGTTCTAAGTTTTCCTAACAGTTCTGCACACCAGTGTATTAACTCTCATTTTCCCTGGGTCTCAAAAAAAAACATCCGTACCCCCTCAGCTTTTCTTTTTTTTTTCATGCTGTTCTTTATTGGCTGCAGTCTGCAAAATTGTCAAGCTTCTAATTGTATTCTTAAAAATATTGATGTTGGTCCTTAATTTTTCCTTTATTTTTCACTGCAAGGTAAATGCCTTTTTTGTTTTTCTTCAGGAATAAAGACACTTCATTTGCTGAATGGCTGTTAAAGCTTCCGGAGTAATTTTTTTTGGAGACATGTCAGGTTGTCTGATGTGCATATGAGTATGGAGTTTATCTGAGTATTGTATTAAGGAGGCCTGTTAAGTGGAGGGTTGGTTAGAATGTTAGAGGAGGGACCAAGGATAGAGTGTTGAGGTACACCAGTGGTGACTGAGAGGTATGAATAGAGGGTGGAGTGCTATTTTGCTGACTCATGCCTATTGGACAGGTTGCTTTTGAACTATAGAAGGGTGGGCTGGGATAGACCTAGTGAGGGCATTTGAAGTATAAGTTTGCTGTGACAAATTGTATCAAAGGCTTTAGACAGGTCTAGAAATAAGGAGGAGACTAGTTTACGTTTATCTGTAGCTTTATGGACACTATCTATAAAGGTTAGAAGTGCATGTTAGTACTGTGGGAGGGACAGAAGGTGTGTTTGAGACAGAAGCTGTGTTTGGAAAGTGGATGTCCTTCTATATCATCGTTACAGTATTCATAACCAGTGGGATCTCCTGCCAAGGATAGCCCTATGTCCGGCAAGTATACCAAAGCCTTTCTCTTACCAGCATCATACTTCAGACATATGCTCCCCGACATCAGTGTAGGGCATAAAGATGATGCAAAAACTTTCCAAACCCAGAACAGCTTTGCCACCAGTCCAAACTCCATAGTTGAACATCGGTCTGAATGCTGTTAGCTCTGCTGGTTATTCTGAGCCTCTTTCTTATAAGTACTGTATTGAGATTCCTTTTTTTTTTTGCTTTTATTTTGTATTTTGAGAGTTCATTTCATCCAGGAAAGGCAAATGTCAATGTGGGAGGCAGATTCCCCATAAGGATTGTCATGACAAGTTTGTTTTGCGTAGGCACTTTTTACGACCATATGTGATGCCCTATTTGTGAGGCATTTGTGCTGAAGATGCTTTACAGCTGTCTGTATTCACCTTCCATTTATCTTGAAAAACAACATTTCAAGTTGTTGGCCCAGGGTATCATGGCCGAATCCACCTGCTCCAAGGTACGGCTGACCCTTAAGAAAAAGACTAGGAATTTGAGGCCTGATACTGCTGGTGTCCTACTTATGATGGACATCTCTCTCAAGATGGATGATAACCCTGAAGATCACCCAGTGCTGACATCTGTTCCCTCTGCCATGACTCTCTCAGAGGCTGGCATGTAACTGGCTTCTTGCATGTCCTCTGAGACTTTGCAAACATCTGCACCAGATATGAAGAGGAGACCATGCAACAAATGTGGAGGGGAGATACCATGGATAATCATATCTGAGGGGCATAAGGGGATTCCCCAGATCTTTAAGGAGGAAGTTCTTGGTACCCTGATAGTTGAGGTAGGGTTCTCAGTCACTGAGATTGGTTAAAGCAGATGTTCCCCTTAAGAAAAGACTGAAGACGAAGCATATTTCCCCCACTCCAAAGGATCCTCAAAAGAAGTAGCAGGACTTGGCTCAAGGTTTGCTTAATGCCCTGATGGCTTTGAGACCACCGCAGGGGGTTTCTGTATCAGCTGTTTCTTTATCTTCTACCCTAAAAGATCAAGGGTGCCTAATTGTTCTGCTGAGGAATCCGTCTCCAATAAAGATTCCTTGTCTTAAGCCTCCCAGATGCCATCACCTTTGGATTATGGCTATGAGGAGTTCTTAAGTCCTGACTCATCTTTTGAAGAATTTACCTTTGGGGATACTGTGATTTGCATGATGGAGCATTTTAAGTGGGACTGCTCAGAGATTTCTGACATCTAGAAAAGGTGTAAGTTGTTGCAGATGGACTCACTAAGCCACCTTCTGTTATGCCCGTATTGGCTGCTCTGCTGGATACTTTTTGGCTGCTTCCTTAGCTCTTGATTACAAACCCCTTGCCCATAAAAAGCTTGACAATTTTTATAAATTGCCTGAGGATTTCATTTTTCTTTACAAGTGTCACTCTTCTCACCCATCTGTGGTCTCTATCTATGCTGATAAGCCCTCCTGACTTTTGCCTTCTTCCAAGCTTCATCCCTCAGAAAAGGATAGTCGAGATATGGAGAGGCAGAGGGAGAAAGTCTATACTTCTGCCACCCTGGAAATTTCATGCCATAAATTGTCAAACTTGCTTGACCAGGTATATTTTATCCATTTGGTCTTGACCTAAAGGGGTGAGGGTTATGTCTGACCTGTCTGATTTTTAGGCAAAGTTCACTGCTCTTTCTTTGGCGGGATCCACTTCTCTGTTAGCTTATCACTCCAAATGTAATTACAATGCTACTGATGCATCCTCTAGAGTAGTTGATTCAGGCTGTGTCATGAGATGCTATTTTTGGCTTCTTTAGGCTTTATTTGATGATATTAAGGCTGAACTTTTTTGAGGCTCCTTTGGATATTAAAAATATTTTTGATACTGCAGTTTGCTGATTTATTTAAGACCTTACAAGACTAAGGCAAGGTCATAAAAGTTCTTAGGCAGATTTCTCTCTCTCCTTTCCTAAATTTCAGAGGAATTACTGTGCTAAAACTGCTTTTATTCATAGACGGCCATTTCAGCTCTCCAAAGGTAAAAAAGTTCGTAGGCATGTTTTTACTGACAAACACACTCAGACACCTAGACCTCAAGTCTTCTTTTCAGGACAAGTCTGCTTCTATCTGACATTCTGCCCTCCTTCCCCCTTCGACAAGCTCCCTTATATTTCAGACTTTGTTTCACTCCCAGTTTGGCGACAGGTTATTTCAGACTCTTGGGTCCTGACAGTCATCTGTAAGAGCTACTTTATGTTCTGGAAATCTCCTTTCCCACTTTGGTGGTATTCAGCAACCCCTTTTAAACCAGATTCCTTATTTTTCAGGGGTACTTCAGGGATTACTGGATGCAGGCACCATTCAACTTGTTCCAGAGATCCTAAGGGGTACAGGGATTTATTCCAAGATGTTTCTGGTCCCCAGAAAGAAGGGGGTCCCGGATGCCTATTTTAGACTTTTCATTTCTTAATATTTTTCTCAAGGTACCCACCCTCAGGATGCTTTCCCTCAAAAGACTGTTACCCCTCTTGTCACCTCAGGCCTTTTTGGTTTCTCTGGATCTGAAGGACTCATATCTTCATTTTCCCATTCACACTCTCTTCAGGAAGTTTTTCTGTTTCTACGTCTCATTTTCAATTCTCTGCTTTGCGCTTTGGTCTTTCCACAGCCCCAGGGTTAACCAAGTTCCTGGCTCCAGTCAGCTTTCTGCAAGCTTCAAGGAATACATATCTTTCCTTCTCTGGACAGCCTGCTTATTCAGGCTCCCTCTCCTCCAGGCTCTTACCAGACTTGCTCTTTATCAGAATCTTTTTGCACAGTCTGGGTTTCACCATCGGTCTCCAGATGTCTGTCATGTACCCCTCTCAGGATCACATTTTTCTGGGTTGCACAATTCAAACTATTCCAATGCTAGCCTCTCTGCCTTCTCCCAAGGTACTGTCATTAAACAACCTAATTCATTCATTGCTTCCCTTCTGTCATGTCTGCCAGGAAATTTCTGATGGCTCTGTTGTTCATGGCCTCGACCATTCCTATACTCCCTTTTGCCAAAATTCACATGAGGAAGTTCCAGTGGTACCTGCTATCAGTCTGGCTTCAGTATTTCCCTTTCTGTAGTTCCATTTCCCTTGCTCCCTTATCTTAAACTCAAGCTTTATTGGTGGATTCAACATATTTCCTTTAACCTGGGCATTCCTTTTGAGCTTCTTTCCCCATTCCAGGAGCTGTTTACAGAAGCTTCATACCATGAGTGGGGGGGGGGGGACTGCTCCCGGCAATCTGAGGGTTCAGGGTTTCTGGCCCCCTCATCAGTGGCTGGATCACATCAACAGAAAAGATGCAGAAACTTATCCTTGCTCTCCAGGCCTTACACACACACTTTAAAGGTCTATACTGACACCACCACAGTCATGTGGTGCATCAACAAGCAGGAGGTCACAAGGTCTTATCTTTGCAGACTAGTCCTTCAGGCCTGGGATCTCTCTATCCCACTTCAGGTTTCTCTTCAAGCTGTTTACATACCTTCAGAGCAAAAACTTGATAGCAGAGATTCTGAGCAGATCCTGGACACAACCTCATGAATGAATGCTTCGGAGAGAAGCGTTTCTGAACATAGTTAATTGGTGGGCTGTTCTTCTTGTGGATCTTTTTGCCTCCCCTCTCAACAGACAGCTTCCTTACTTTTGTTCCAGAACACCAAGTCTTATGGCTTGGAAGGTGGATGCCATATCTTTTTCCCTTGGAAGGGAATGTTATACTTTCCTCCTCTTCCTCTTCTTCCCAGGGTCCTACACAAGATTAAACAGGAGTCTGTAAGAATATTGGTGACTCCCTTTTGGCCCACACTGCACTGGTTCCCCCTCCTCTTTCATCTAGCCAGGAGCAGTCATCACAAGTTAGTTCACTGAATCAGTATTCTCAAACAAGACAAGAGATCTGTCCTTCAATCTGTTCACACTTCATTTGACACTTTGGGGTGATAGGGTTTTAAACCCCTTTTGGTAACATTTTCCTGTGGACATGCCTAAGGTTCTGCAGGAGGCCAGGAACCCAATCCCAGAAAGTCTCATCTGTCCAAATGGAGGAGATTTTCTGTTTGGCGTCTTATGCTTCACCAGGATCCCTTTGGTTCTCTTACTTGTGTGAACTGCTCCATGCTGGTTTAGCATATTCTTCTGTCAAAGCTCACTTGTCAGCAATCTCTGCCTTGTCTGCCTTTGAATCCACTGTTGGCTTTTTGTTTTGAGGTTAAACACTTCCTGAAAGGTGTCATCCACAAGAGACATCCAAAAAAAAAAAACCTCTGTCTCCTTCTTAGACCTTAATTTTGTTCTTGAGAAATTGACCCAGGCTCCTTTTGATCTTCCTGCTGCTGATGCTTTGCAACATTGCACCTGGAAGACTGTTTTATTGGTTGCCTTCACCTCAAGCAAGAGAGTTTCTTAACTCTAAACCTTGATGGTGGTTCCCTTTTTTATTTTACATAGGGGCAGGGTGTGTCTCCATACTAATCCTCCTTTTATGCCCAAGGTGGTCAGTGAGTTGTTCCTTAATCAGTCTGTCCAGCTTCCTTCCTTTTTCCCTTCTCCACAATCTGCTAGTGGGAATGTTCTATACACTTTAGATTTTCGTAGAATGCTCAGGTATTTAGAAAAGAAGATGGTCATATGCAAATCTGACCAACTTCTTTTATATATATATATATATATATATATATATATATATATATATATATATGTGTGTGTGTGTATATGGCAGGATCATCTCCTCCTGGATTTTGAAAGCAGTTTCCTTCTCTCTTAGAATTAGTGTATTTAAACTTTTTGTGTAACAGTCTTCTTATAGTCATTACAGTTCAGGGATCTGAACTTTCTAAGGAGTTCCGTGGTTTCAATTTTTTGATTATCAGGGATCTGATATTTGTTGTAATTGTTATAATGTCAGAGAAACAAAAATCTGGTTTTAAAAGATGCGACTGTGGACAAAAGATGTGCATCACTGATCATGTTTCTTGTGTGTACTGCTTGGGTCCACTACATTTACAAGAAAATTGCTCTATCTGCCATTCCTTCAGTGGCAGGGTTTTATCAGAGAGGCGAAGGAAATTAGTCGATAGAGGGCTGTTGAAGCCAGATTTCCAAGAAGCTTTAGACAAGACTGACCAGATCTCCAAGTCATCGAAGGGGTCGATGTCTTCTAAGGTGTCATCGGAGCATAAGTCTTCTGTTCCGAGCACCTGTGGGAAGACTTGGTCGCTGGCTCCACAGCCTTCGGAGCTGTGCGCTGAGATGTTACTTCTGAACCAAGTCATTGTGTTGGAGCCAGTGTTGGAGATTTTAAAGTCCCTGATCCTTAAGTCGGTGGCTTCTTCAGCTCCTTCGACCCGTTCTTCCGGTACCCTTTCTGACATCGATGTGGGCCTCGTGGTGCAGAGACTTTTGGTGAACCCGGCCCTGGCCAAATTGCTTTCAGTTGGCTTTGAAGACTACGAACCCCCCACCACGATTTCTGCTCCTCCGAGGCCAGTTGAGCCTTCAGATCCGGAAGAGAGGATCTGATAGTGGTGGAACCCTCAGAGCCGAGGCCTATTCCAGTGCCCTCGGCTCCGTCGACCTTGACTTCTTCGGTTCCGATCGAAGAGTTTCGGAGCCGGCAGTCTCTCACTGGGTCCGGGGGAGAGAGTTGAACCGACGCTTCGGTTCCGACTCTCCCTCTCGGGGCTTCAGCGCAGATGAGTTTGGTTCCGTCCTCTGGTTTGGAGCCTGTGGTCTCTGCCTCTGGGAGGTTGCCATCTTCTTCGGAACTGGCGGACTCCTTGGGTCGGGAAGTCGGTGCCTTTGATGCCATGAGGAGGGTCATGTCTGCTAAGACCCTTACCTCTTAGGATCTTTCCTCTTCCTGCTTGACTGAGATTTCACCAGATGACCCCACTGATGAAGTCCCCAGAAAAATACTGTTGAAGAGGAGGCATTTAGATTCCCCTCAGGAATCCTTAACATCAGACACTGACTTAGAGGAATCAGAAGGGTCCCCACGGTCCTCCTCTGAGAATGTCTCATTTGCAGACATCCTGGAAATATTAAGGCAGGGGGGGACCGGCAGTCCCTTACCCCCTACTGAGGATGAGTCAGTGCTCCTGAAGGCCTTTGGGTCTCAACCTTCCACCTCCTGGGTTACTCCGCCCTTTGACGAATTAATGGACTTGGTTGCTCGAAGGGTGTGGGAGTCTCATGATTCCATGGAACCGGTCCCTCAGAGGCCCAACAAATTTATCACCTCCCCTCAAGACAGGTCTTTTCTTATGAAGAAGTCCCCATTGATGCCATGGTGGCGGCGACAGCCACCAAGAAAGAGATGTCAGAAACATATTTTTCTGTTCATCCTCCTAATAAGGACTCCAGGACTATGGACAGATATGGGAAATGCATCTTTATTTCTGTGACATTTGCAATGAGATCGCTCAACTGTGTGACCAACTTTACTTGTCTTCAACGAGATCTCCTCAAAGAGCTTAGAGATACTCTACAAGACAAAACAGATGATGCTGTTTCAGAGAAAGTAATGGCACAGCTTAACACCGTTAATTCTATTGTGAACTCGTCCATGCAGCTTACTACTTATGCAGCCAATGGATCGAGCCGGATAGCAGGTCCAGAAATAGCTCTGCAGAGACAATCCTGGATGTGCTTATGCTCCTTTACGAAAGCCTTCAAGTCTTCCTTTGTTAATACCCCATTTGATGGCTCTTTCTTGTTTGGGCCTAAAGTCAAGGAGACACTCACTAGGTGTGAGCAGGAAGGAAAGACTCTATCTGCCGTAGGAGTCCATTTTTCCACCCCCACTAGGCCATACCCCAAAGGGCAGAAAGGTGGAAAAATGTGGTTACGAAAGTCACTAGGAGCTTTCCAGAATACACGTAGTGAACCCCCCCCCCCTCCAGGGGCAGAGGAGGGGGGTATAATGGTAGACGCCGCCCAGGCAGCAGAGGGGATCCACAGAACCAGGGTGACAAGGAACAGTTCCTTGGCAAGCCCTATCAGCGCTCCTGAGAGGAGGCCTGATCGTCCTGCTCTGGAGGCAGTCTGGGGTTGCTTAGCTTTATACCCAGACACCTGGCTAGGAATTATACCAGAGGTTACATCATTCCCTTTTCAGAATCCCCTTCCATTCGTACAAGAATCCCAGACGTTCCACCCAGTCTGCAGAATCTAGCAACCATAGAAATTCAAAGGCTGCTAGAAAAAAGTCATCCAGCTAGTCCTGGCAGATCAGATAGGATCCAGAACTTACTCCAGGTTGTTTTTAGTTCCAAAGAAAACAGGGGACTGGAGGCCTATCATCTTAGACCTCAGCAAACTAAATACCTTTGTCAAAAAGGAAAAGTTCTGGATGGTCATACTTCAATCGATACTCCCGTTTCTTGAAACGGGTGATTGGATGTGCTCTATAGATCTCAAGGATGCGTACTGCCACATCAAAATGGCCAGGCCATCCAGAGATCACTTGCATGTTCACCAAATGTATGGCAGGTGGTCATGGCCCACCTGAGACGTTTAGGATTCCGGGTGTTTCCATATCTCGACTGGCTCCTCACCGCCACCACCAGGCATCAACTAATTTGTGCCAGAGATTACACTATCAACCTGTGTTCCAGGTTGGGTATAACCTTAAATTTCGAAAACTCTGTTTTATTGCCGTTGCAGCATATTTCCTTTATAAGGGCAGATCTAGACACCACCACCTCCCTGGTCAGATTGCCTCTAGAAAGAGTAATATCTTTGCAAAGTCAAGTGTCCCAGTTGTTAATGGAAAGGAGAGTTCAGGCATTCCAGGTCCTGAAGCTGCTAGGCACCATGGCAGCTACACTTAAAGCAGTTTCTCTGGGACGAATGCACATGAGGATACTCCAATGGCAACTATTCACACAGTGGTCTTATCAACAGCTTCCAATGTCACACAAGATTATTCTGACATGTACTTGCAAAAAGGACCTTCTTTGGTGATTGAACAGCCACCAAGTTACTGTAAGTCACCCATTTATACTTCCCCTTCCCACAGCCACAGTGACCATGGATGCTTCCTTCATAGGGTGGGGGGGGGCTATTTCAGGGAAGAACTGTCCAAGGCACTTGGTCAGACATGGAATCTCATTCGCACATCAATGTCTTTGAAATGAGAGCAGTTTTTCTAGTGTTGCAACACTTTCACAACTCTCTACCTCAAGAGACGATTGCAATACAGGCAGACAACATGTTGGTAGTCTGGTACATCAACAAGCAAGGGGGAACCAAGTCTTACACCTTATGCCGAGAAGCCCTGAGACTTTGGCAGTGGGCTGTATCCTCCAGGCGCTTTCTGATAGGAACGCACATACCCGGGTCATCCAACGTGATAGCGGACAAACTGAGCAGAGCCATTCTGTTGCCAAATGAGTGGTCCCTCAAAGAATGAGTGGCGGAAAGGATATTCCACAGATGGAGCCAGCCTTGCTGTGACCTTTTTGCATCCCTGCTGAATGCAAAATGCAGAAGTTACTTCGCCCTATACCCCCCATCGGGGGACAGCCCAAGGGACTCACTTGTACATGATTGGCCCTTGGGTCTCCTATATGCCTTCCCTCCAATTCCTAGATTCTTACAGAAAGCCAAAAGCCTGGGAAGGACTGTTATTCTAATAGCCCCGTTTTGGCCTCGGCAGATATGGTTCCCCTTCCTACAGCAATACCAAGTGGAAGAACCTTGGGTTCTGGACCCAGTGCCAGACCTTCTGACTCATTCGTCGGGAGTTCTTCACCACTTTGTCTCCCTCAAACTGACAGCTTGGCTGCTCCACTTCCCAACCTAGCCAGGTCACATGATTTGTCTCCAGCATTTCAACAAAGTTCCTGCAAAGTTGATTTACTGCATTACTGTTTGTTTTCTGTACTTTTTGCACTTTGAAAGTTTGTTTTTGCTTAAATTAACTGGTAGGCTACACACTCAAGTGCGCTAGCCGATTTAAAGCATTTACTGTTGCCACTGTATCTATTTTCTGTTTTTCTGTGAAAAAAAAACAAGAAAACAAAAAAATATCCTTGTTTCCCACCTTTACTGAACTAGAATAGTCCAGTCTTCAGATTTTGCTGATCTCTGGGCTGTCTCATAGTTCCTGTGTTGTCCATATCCTTGTTTGGATAGGAGGAAGCTTCTTTGTTCACCAGTGGGAGTGGGGAGCTCTGAGCAGCCTATCTGTCCCTTAAGAAATGGTCCCAGCCCAGTAACTTGTAGCTTATTGGCCGTTTTGGGCCGTTTCCTAGCTCTTCCCAACCCCCTGCTATAAAGCGCGCTTTTGCGCAAAGTTGCGCATAGTGCAGCATCGAGCAGTGCCGGTTAATCAAGTGTAAACTATTCCTGGCTCCGCAAAGTCTGCTCTTCAGTTTTTCCATTAGAACTGCTCTAACTCTCAATCTAAACATTCTTTTCTCTATCTAAAAAGCCCAGCACTTGCTCCTAAAAGCATTTTACATAAGTAAAGCACTTTTTAACAAAAAAGAAAGCACTACATCCACCTAAAATCCCCTTGAGTACCCATTCCCCTATAGGTCCTTTCTGACTCAGTTACACAGCAATCCTTTACACTATTCTAGCATGTCGAAGGGTCAGTTGCTGGCGTCCTCTCCAGTTCAGCTGGTGAATCTGGGAATCTTGAGGCAATGTTACAACTGCCTCATGTACACAGACAACCCTCTCCTCCTCCCAACAAATAAAAATATATGTGAGAGATGCAACTGTATAGCTAAACTGGAGGCTGAGCTCTCTCGACTCTGTGCTGGCAGAGCCAGTCAGGAGGTGAAGGTAACCACACACACACCAAACCCAGTCTCACATAGACCTACCACAGCTGCAAACCAAACACATAAACATACTCGGAGGCTCTAAATAAAAGTCTGCCAAAACAACAGAGGCCTCCAAAGCAGACATCCAAGCAACCACTACCTCAAAACATAACGCATGCAACACATAATTCACAAAGTCAGTGTGCCAAACAGTCACAGCCCTTAAGGCCAAACAACATGCCTGATACACTTGTAATAGGTGACTCTATAGTCAGACACACTGACGTCCCGCTCACCAGGCTGAAAAAGGAGAGGGTTACAGTAAGCTAACTGTCGGGCGCTGGAATCCGCCACATAACACAAGCACTCAGGTCACTCCAAAGCAAGTACAAATATGACTCGGTCATTGTCCACGCTGGTGTGAACGACCTGAGACGTACCTCCCTGGACTACATGAAAAGAGACATAGAGGAGCTCTCTGATTATGTAGCCCAGGCCGGTATGACCCTGACCTTGAGCAGCATCTTACCCTCACCAAGAATGATGCCACAGTACAAAGACAAAATGATCAGTTTTAACAATTGGCTTAATTACTGGTGTCATTCTAAGGGGATCCAATGTCTGTCTGCTTGGGATGACATGCTCGACAAGCCACGCTGCTTCGCAAGGGACGGCTTGCACCTGTCACCCCTGGTCTTCCAGATATTGGCTAAGGCTCTTGCCACCCCCATAGTGCCTTTTTTAGGCAAGGCTCAAAAGACAAACCCACCTCCCTAGATAACACAAGTGGAAAAAAACTAAGGGTAATGCTGCTCAACGCCTGAAGTCTAAACCTCAAGATGCACGTTCTCGAAGTCGCCCTCAATAAGGAGAACATCGATGTCTGTGCAGCAACAGAAACCTGGTTCAAGGCTCCTGAGAGCACCCCAGCACTACCAGGTTATACATCATATCATGCTTTTCGGCCCCAAAACTTGGACCGAACCACAAAAGGAGGGATAGTATCCATATTCATCAAAGATACCCACACTTCCAGGTTAGTGGCAATGCACGAAGCATCTGAGACCATCCATGTGCAACTAACTGTAGGCAAAACTGCTCTACAGTTTGTAGCATGCTACAGACCACCCTCTCTAACTCAGGAACCCCACTCAGCCTTCCTAAAGACACTGGAGAATATGAATAGGTCTCCAAACACCATCATATTGGGAGACTTCAACTACCCAAACATAGACTGGGAGCATTACTCAAGCCCCAACACCCTAGCCCAAAGGTTCCTAGAATTCATAAACTCAAATGCTATGGAACAACTAGTCACCACTCCCACAAGAGGGGATAACATATTAGACCTGATCATCACAAACATGGGGACACAATGCTCCACACCGGAAGTATACCCCTCATTGGTGAGATCAGACCATAAATTAATCTCAATGGAAATCCACATCCCGCCCCCACCCCCAGCACAGAAGACCACAGTGAAGAATTTCTCAAAAGCTGACTTCCCACTTCTTAAGACTGAAGTGGTATCCTTCAAGGCCCCAGGGCCAGTGGAAACCACAGCCCACTCTGCTGAATCCTATATAAATGCATTCTGTAGACACCTTCAAGAATACATGGATCATGCAATCCAAAATAAAACCAAGACCCATTCCCCTAAAGGCAGGCGTCCAGTCTGGTGGGCCCCAGACATTAATAAGATATACAACAGAAGGAGGAAACTACTACATGATAGAGCAAAATCCCTAAAAGGGAAGGCATCTCTGATCAGTACTAGCAAAAAACTACGATCACTCATAAAATCATCCAAGGCCAACTTTGAGAGAAGAATTGCACAAGACAGTAAAGACAGTCACAAGGCCTTCTTTAGTTATGTTAGAAACCTGGGTGGAAACTCCCAGATATGCTCAGAATTAGTCCAAAATGACAAAAAATACACTGAACCCACAGACATTGCCAACATACTGGCAGACAGGTTCAGTGCAAATTCCCCCCCCCCCCCCAAAAAGGACAAATATCTATCCCAGCAAAGTGTTGCCTCCCTGACATCTCAGATGCCCAGGTGAGAGCCGCCCTCTCCAAAGCTAAAAACACAGCATCAATGGGACCAGACGGTGTCCCGGGTTGCGTGATACATGAACTCCAAGAAGAACTAAACCCGCACATAAGGCTGCTGTTTAATCTTAGCCTTACTACAGGATATGTACCCAAAGAATGGCGTACAGCAACAGTGGTCCCACTCCACAAAGGAGGTGCCTCTACGGAACCTGGAAATTACCGCCCCATAAGCTTGACGAGCCTGGTCTGCAAAGCTATGGAGAGGATCACTATGGAACTCATAAACAAAGACATTGGGGACCTACAGACATTGGATCCTACCCAATTTGGCTTTGTCAAGGGCAGATCCTGCCTCTTGAACCTGGTTGACTTATTTGAAACAGTCACTAAGGCCATTGATGAGGGTAAGGCAGTTCACACAGCCTACCTTGACCTTACAAAAGCCTTTGACACAATACCCCACTCGGACATCATAGACAAGCTCACCAGCTTAAATGTAAATCCCTATGTCATAAGATGGGTTGCAAACTGGCTCAAGGACAGAACCCACAAGGTCAGAATTGCTGGAGCCATGTCAGACTCTAAACCAGTCACAAGTGGCGTCCCACAGGGCTCGGTCCTGGGACCTCTCTTGTTTGGCATTTATTTTTCTGAGGTGCAAGCTAACATAGGAGGATTGTGGCTGACCAAGTTCGCAGATGACTGCAAACTGGGCGCCATAATTGATTCTCCAGTGGACACAAGCATCCTTCAAAAAGGTCTAATAGAAATGGATAACTGGTTCCAGAGCCATGGCCTTAAACTAAACGCCAAAAAATGTATAGTCATACCCTTTGGGAAGAACAAAGTACCCACAAATTACCACATAGGTGGTAATCCATTAAGTACGGAAGAAGTAATCAGTGACCTAGGGACCCAAGTTGACAGTAACCTCTCATTTGACACTCACATTGCCAAAGTGGTTAGAAAGACCTTCTATATTGCCCACCTTATCATGAAAGGATTCACATCTAGATCGAGAGGTCATTGTGCCCCTTTACTCCTCCCTTATCAGGCCCATAATAGAGTACAATGCCCTATTTGGGATGTACCTTACCAGACACCTGCAGCAGTTGGAAAGACCCCAAAAGTACCTCACCAAGAGGATCAAGGGTCTCAAACAAATGCCATATGCTGCCCGGCTAAAGAAACTCCAGCTCTATTCAGTCGCATACCGCCTACTCAGAGGCGATCTATGCCTGACGTACAAGGCCATGTCCAATCTGGAATTAATGGACATGCTCCACCTCAGAAAATCCAAATCCACCAGAGCCACGAGAGCGAGTGATTTGAACCTCAACACAGAAATAAATAGGATGTGCTGGAGGGACAGATTCATAACCCAGAGGCTCCCCTCACTCTTGAACAGAATCCCAGTCCATGTTAGGCAGAGCCCCTCACTGACTCTCTTCAAGAGAAATCTTGACGAGTGGATGGGAGATCGTAGGTTTACCCCGGGGGTCATCTCTGTGTCACTGCTAGACAGAGGCGCAGTAAACTAAACCCTAAATGGGCACACTATCCTCATTCCAAGGGGTGGCGAAAGCCAAACACACTCTGGCTAGGCTTATAAATGCCCTAGGTCAGATAGCCTAGAATGAACCTATGAACATATTTTAGTTTCCTCACACAAAGTCTCCACCAGGAAACTTTATAATAGCAAATGGAGGTGATTTGTTCATTGGGCTTCTCAGCATGGTATTGATCCCTATGTTGCGCCTATTCATAGTATTCTGGAATTCTTGACTTCACTCATTCACAATGGTGCTGCAGCTTCTACGATAAGGGTTCAATTAGCTGCCATATCTAACTTCCATGTGGGATGCAGTGGCTCAAACATTATGTCCCACAGATTATGTAAAACCTTTTTGAAAGGGACTTATCACCTTAGGCCACCCATCAGACATCCTGTTACTTCCTGGAATCTGAATTTGGTGCTATCTCAACTCATTCTTCCACCTTTTGAGCCTGCATCATCTTGTCCTTTAAAGTTCCTTTCTTGGGAGACAATTTTCCTAGTGGCTTTTACTTTGGCTTGTAGAGTTTCTGAACTGCAAGCACTTTCTATCAGGCCCCCGTATCTAGTCTTTCACCCCGGCAGAGTGTCTCTAAGAATGAATCCTACCTTTCTTCCTAAGGTCTGCTCCGAGGCAAATTTGAACCAGTCTATTGACCTTCCTACTTTTTTCAGACATCATACTAGTAGAATGGAGTACATATTACATAAGCTTGATGTTCACAGACAATTGAGATTTTACTTAGAACAAAAGAATTTAGGAAATCTAATAAACTATTTGTTTCCTATGCAGACAATAAGAAAGGTTTGTCGGTATCCAAAGTTACATTGTCCAAATGGATTGCTGACTGTATAAAACTTGCATATTCTTCAGCTAAACAACCTTTAGAATGTGAGGTGAAAGCTCATTCTACCAGGGCTGTTTCTACATCTTTAGCCCACGCAGCCCATCTACCTTTGGACACCATTTGTCCAGCTGCTACTTGGTCCAAACTTCATACATTTATCACTCATTACAAAGTGGACAGGGCCTCCAGGGACAGGGCTTCCTTTGGTTCCACCGTTCTCAGGAATATACTCCCGTGAGCTGCCCAGGATTAGGGTGCTTGGAATGCTACCCACGTGTAAAGAACAAACGGCGAGATTGAACAACTTCACTTAAAAAAGTTATGTTCTTACCATAACGTTCCATGTGAGTTGTTCATCTCGCCTTTGTTCTTACACTCCCTCCCCCCTTCCCCCTCCAGGTTATGGAAGAACAGGTATGACTGGTGGTCTGGTTAGTCTTGCTAATGTCCTTCTTTCCAACCAGATTGTTTCACTGTTGTAAATAGTTATGTACTTTGTACATTGTTTATAATTGGTTGCTTAGTGTGTTTTTTTTTTTTATTGCTGGTTAAGCAAACTAGATCTGGGGTTGGTAGGAGAGCATCATGGGATAGGGACTGTGCCTCGAGCTAACTCAAAGATCTTGAGCTTGGAAAGCAGTCCACTCAGAGTCGATGGATCGGCTCTGAACCCACATGTAAAGAACAAAGGCGGATGAACAACTCACATGGAACGTTATGGTAAGAACATCTTTTTTTCTCCAGTTGCCAACTCTAACGAGAGAGCCTTGCCTGCTTCTAACTCTACACCATTGGAAAAAATTGGAAAGTGTTTCGAACCTTAGGGAAAATAGTTGGCTCAGTCTAGTAATTTAGTCTGTAGAATTTTAAATTATCAGAGCTTCTTGTGGAAATTTATTTTCCAATGCATTTACAGTTTAAATGACACTGCTGAATTGTTGCCTTCCCAATAGAAAAATTATATGAATGAGATTGTTTCTAATGCATCTCAGATTTCAAAACATGCTTTGAGGAATGTCTTGGAAGGTGCAGACTATTTCTAGAAATGCAGCTGCTCCTGCTGTATTGAGGTTTGTTTGGGATACAAAACCAGAATTTCCCTGAGGATTAAAAAAATGAGATTTTGATTGCTCCTTTAAGTTCTGAATTTGTTTGGTCCTCTGCTCCCCAAATTCCAAGACAATGGGAATGGGGAGAGTAGAATGCTTCATATTCCCAGGTTCTCCCCTAAAAAGATGTCCAACTTCAAAGACCAGAACAAACAAAAATCCCAGTCTGAGTCAGGATACCAGGAGGAAATGGCAGGGCAATGTTACTGAACCACCTAAAAGGGGCTCATTTCCAGAAAATTATCTTTCCTCTGCTAAAGTACTCCTCAAGTTGCATGCAGGGGTTATAGAACCAGTTCTGCACCTCAAAAAGGAAAATTATTTTTCACCTAAATCTTTTGGTACTCAGAAGGGCGCTATTGTGGAGACTGGATTGATATACCTAAATACCTTTTGTGAACTGTGAGTTAGAGAGGTGGAAGAATCAGATGTTTCTCAATCCAGACCCTACCCTTCTCTCTCCAGACCCCCAATTCAGTCAGTCCAGACAGACTCTTCAGATTTTGCATTAGAATATTGTACAGGGAAGTTCAAGTGCAAGAAAGCACATAAACTTCAAACAAATGTTAAGTGTTTCGGACATTAAAAGTTCTTCATCACTTATGGTCTCCACCTCCCCTTTTGTTTTTCACGGATGTCACCACAGTCTTGTGGTACTGAAAGAGAGGCACAAGGTCATTCCCTTTTTTACCATTTGACATATATATATATATATATATATATATATATATATATATATATATATACATATATATAGTATATATATGTATATGTATGGGTCTACTTTGACCCATCGAAATTGCACTTTAGCGAAACTTAGTTTCATGTGTCCGGTTTCGCAAAAGTGCATTTATCTGAAAATACACTTTCATGAAACTACACTACACCGAACAGAATTCCTGGTGCAGGTGCAGTGTTTTTTTAAGTGGTATGGGAGGGGAGGTTGATGATGTAGATCACTGTACAGTGAGGATAAGGGAATATTCCCTTTTCTTCACTGTAGTGCAATTTTGGAGTTAGTATACATTAGTAGTGGTGTGCAGGGGTGCTTGCCCCCCCCCCCGCATTAGTGTGTTTATTTTTTTTTTTAATTCATCGGTGTAGTGTAGTTTAGTGAAAGTGCATTTTCGGATAAATGCACTTTAACAAAGCTAAGTTTCGCTAAAGTATCATTTTGATGGGTCAAAGTAGACCCATATATGTATATTTTTATTTCCAAAACTCAAAAGATAAATATAAATAAGATATAAGGTTGTTATAAAATTAAACATTCCAAACTTTTTAAACATTTCAAACTGCACAGTTATTAAAAGACTTTAACTTGCACATATATTTAGTGTGATCTTTGCGCTTGTTTTGAGGCACATACGTTTTTTAAATTGAGTTCAACTGATGAAAGGTGTAATCATAAATCTGGAACTGCATTCCGCTTATTACAATGTTTATTTTTATTAAAGATATAAGAGAAAGCTGTCTCTCTGCCAATTCAGTACTTGTAAATGGCAAAAGAAACTTAAGTGCCTTGTCAGAAAGCTGCTTGTATTCTCTGCTGATGTTAAGGGCTTTGTCGGAAAGCTGCTTGTATTCTCTGCTGATGTTTGCCCAAAAGTTAAGAAATTGTCCTTTGAATTCAGCTTTTATAGTAGTATCAGTTGAAAATTCAGTCAACTTCTTTTTCTCTGTGACTGATAATTTAGCTCCCCAGAGATATTGTTTTTCAAAAGGATTTGAAATCCAATAGTTTCCTTCCTCAGGTTTTAGCGCATTCAAGTGTTAAATTATTTTCCAGGAGAGAAAAAGCTTGTTTTCAGATAATAAATTATGCAGAGTTTCAACTACCTCAAGTTGGCCATTTTCATGACATGACCTCCAAAAATCTATTTTTTAATCATAGATTCAATTTTGTCAGACACTGAAGATCATTATTGAGATATTCTGAAGTGTCAAATTTAATTTGTTTCTATTCTGGAAAATATCTGATAAATATATTTGCGCCCGAAGCCAATAACAGTCTTGTAACTTGGAAGCAAGGAGGAAAGGATGGTCTTCAAGAAACACCTGGACTTCATGTCTAAGTTCAAACAGCCAGGTAAGTACTTTACCACGAGAAAGCTACCTTTAAGTATGAAGGAGCAGAGTAGAATGAGGACTCATCTCTTCACACAGAGCTTTGAAAATTCCTGAGTTTGTGGACCTTGACTTTATAAAATTCACCACTTTTACAGCTTTATCCAAAACAAGTTTTAATTCACCAGGGAGGTTCTTACATGCCAGACTTTCTGTGGATGCAGAAGTGGCCCCTACTTGTATTGGGAGCTACCTTCATGACAAGACCCCAAAGACCGGAGTAAATACCTGACATACACTTGGCACTCTCGGTACATAATCCACAACAATTAGACCAATTAATTTCCTTTTCATTGAAATAATCCATAACTATATCCTAACCTCCTGTGCATTCTGACAGAGGATGACAGAGCAAAAGGTTTTCTTCAGCTTCATTATCTTTCAAATTCCTCGCAATAACAAGGAAGCTGAGTCATGACTTGGCAGATTTTAGGCCAAGGAATGTGTTCTCGTGTGTCAGGGCATCTGTCAGCACTGCAGTAAAAGGGAGCATTGATGCAGTGTATGCTAGATCTGAGGCTACCCAGAGTACACACAGTACGTCAAGGATAGTGTTTGATGTTCAGGATGAACCTAGTAACAAGGGTAATAAGGGTATTGCTGGCAATTTGGCTTCTTTTGCGGTAACTATCACTGTTTCTTTGTCCTTGGGCAAAGATGTGCATAGGAAGATCTCATCAGTTACTGGAACTGATAATTTAAATTAGTTTATTCTTTCACTTCCACTCCCCATCAAGGATGCTTCTGTGAGACAGAGATCCCAGAGCAGAGGGCGGAAACATCGCAAACTGGTTTATGATCAGTTAATGACCCCGTCCATGAAACGTATGTGGGGCTGGCCCAAAATGCCTTAATTTGGAATATTTCTTTGGTACAGTTGCACAGTCATCCGAGAGAGGGTTCCCCTTCATACCTTCGAGGAGGTCTAATTTTTGTGATGCTATGCTCAGTTTAAACTGATTTACTCTGAATGCCATGCTCAAGATAATACACTGTTCAGTTGTTATGCCTGATGGCTTTAAGAAACCTAGTACCTTTGTTCCACCCCTGCATCCCCTGTTAGAAGCCTTCTCTAAAGTCTGTGAACTAGATCTATTGCAGCAACTCAGTGGTGCAGATAGGAGAGGCCAGAATCGATTGAATCTGGGTAGAGATCAGCTTTCAGCTCTCACTGAACTAGAGTATGAAAGACTTAACTATACATCCTACTGATAAAGGTGGAGCCATTGTTCTCAAGGATATGGGCAATTTCCTTGTTATAGCATGTATGATGTGTCTGGCACTTCTACCTGTATTGCGATCATAGATGATGAACTGAGAACCCTTATGTCTAGTCTATATAATAATCTACATGACTGTTTTGTCAGTCAGTATATTACTTGAGAGTTATATAATTATTTGAAGGTCGATGCCCCAGTTATCCCGAATTTACATGGTCTCCCAAAAACACACACACATTCCACTAATCCACTGATGAGACCTGTAGTTTCAGGGAGAAGATGGCTGACTGTAACATTCTCTATTTATGTAGAGAAAATGATTAGACATGTTTTGGACACTTCCGACAGTTTTGAAAGATAATAAACAGTTCCTGCCATCATTATCTGAGAGTAATGAGAATCTGCCTGATCTCAGTGATGTTTTATTACTGACCTTGGATGTTAGGTCCCTATTTACTGTGATTCCCAGTGATGTAGGGATTGAGTTGACAACACAGTTCCTTGTTGACAATACCGACTTTACGACAGAGAAGGTTAATTTAATATGTTTTGTCATTGAACTAGTGCTGAGTAACAATACATTTCCGTTCGATAATAAGTATTACTTATAGAGGTTTGGGGTTGCGATGGGTACATCGTGCCAACAGCTATGCTAATGCTGTTATGGCACAATGGAGAAGACTACAGTTTTGATTGATAATGAGTTCCACTGGTGTATTCTTTATTATAAACGATTCTTCGCTTGGGTCTTGTGCTGACTTAATAAGGTTTGTAGATTTTTTGAATACCTCTACCAGTTTTTTATCTTTGACTATGAAATATTCTACGGGTGAAATTGATTTCCATGATGTCTGTATTTATAGGACGTCTCAGGGTTCCTTTGCTTCAGATTTATTTAGGAAAAGTCACATCCTTCACAGGAAGAGTAATCATCCGAAGCATATTTTTATGAATATTAAAGGTCAGGGTATGAATGAAGATTTCCATATTGGTATGCGATGATACTAAGTTCAAGCAACAGCTATCTCAGTTCAAAGATGAGTTGAAATCTAAAGGTTATACAAATGATGAAGTCCACCATTCTTTGACACCTGGGAGTTTAGACAGGATGGGCCATGCGAACCATATATGTTCTGTAGTCATATCTGGCCTTCATTCTTACATATGGGTTCGGAGCGATCCTCTGCTCTGACTCAGCTGATTACAAAGCTCGAAATCTCTAATTTGGCTCGTGGCAAGGTAGGTATCCCATAATGCACTAGTAAGAATCCCAAGATCTCGTTTGCCACATCTACGAGTTTAGAAGTGCTCTCTTTCTTGGCCGTGGCTAAGTTGGAATTTTTTGCTTATTCAGATTTTTTATAGTGATTGTTTTTGACTATAATAGTTAGTTTAGTATTAATAGCTTACAGTTATCTGGTAGTGTGTTTTGTGAATTTTATTGAAATTGTTGTTGCTAATTGTTGGCTGTCTCTTCCACAGGCCTTTCCCTAGTGGTATCCCTTCTTTTCTGTGTGCTAGTTATTGCTATATTTTCTTAGGCATCGGTTCATTTTTTAGTTAGGACCTATTCTAGCCTTTGTTGCTTGCTTGTTCTCTGTCTCGCCTACCCCTTAGTTTAGGGCTAGGCCCGTTTAAGTTAGAGGACCTGGTCCTCTATTGCCTTTTCTCTTGTGTGTTGTTTCCTCAGCAGGGCTAGGCCCATTAAAGTTAGAGGACCTTGTCCTCCATTTCCTATTATCTACTACGTTTATTCTGTGATTGTTGTTGTGACATTGTCCAAGGAGTCTAAAGACCATAAACCTTTGGGTTTCAAGAAATGTCTTAAATGTTCACAAAAAATGTCCCCGACTGACGGGCATAGTATTTGTGTTTATTGCTTGGGAGCTGTACATCTTCAGGAGATATGTACTTTTTGCCACTCTTTTAGTTCCCAGGTTCTCCAGGAAAGGAAGAACAAACTGCTCTTGAAAGGTCTCCGCAAACCTTCCTTTGAGGAGGATTTAGCCAGTTCTTCCTATTCTCATTCCAGGTCTCCCTCTTTTAAAAAAGAGAAGGTCAAGTCGGGGAAAAGATGGTCTCCTTCACTGACTGTTAAATCAGGACCTCCAGAGAAAATTGCCAAAATTGACAAACCTTCCACCTCTTCGGCTCCTCTGCCTTCTGAGCTGGTTGAGGTTATCGATATAGATTGTCCAGTTTCAGCCCCAAGTTTTACGGAATCGACAGTTGAACCTATACCTCGGAGCCAGTCAAGAGATTTTTTACCGGTATCCCCAACACTTTCATCTCCAATTTTGCAGAGATCTTGATCCCCTACCTTGTCTTCCAGATCCTCCAGGAGCCTTTCTGAGGAGGATGTCGAGAGGAAGGTGCTTAGACTTTTCAAGTCGTTGGTACTAGAAAATTTGTTGTCTACTCTGACCCAATCGGATCCAGAGCCTTCTAAGGCCATATTACCTGCTTCTGTTCCTCCTCTGAGCCATACCAGTCTTTTGGAGCCAGAGCTGTCGGTGCCATTTGTTGTAGAGCAATCGGTTCCAGTACCCCAACTGTCTGTCTCTGAGCAGAGTTCCACTCTGACACCTTTGGTGCCGTCCCTGGTGTCTAGGACCCAAAGCTCACCAGTCAGCCCTGAGGGGGGATGCTTGGACCGAACTACTTTGGTTCCGAGCCTACCTCTAGGTGTGTCGGCTCGGCTGAGCTTGGATCCTACATCGGTCTTGGAGCCAGTCGCTCTGTAGCCGGGGGCTACTTCTGCTTACTCGGAACCAGTGGTGTCCTCTGAGCTGGAGATATCTGCCTTCGAGATGATGAGGAGTGTGCTTGTCTAGATCTTCAGCTCCACACAAGGGTACCAGTGCTCTTCCCCCTCAAGCTCCGACCTCTGTCTCTACACCATCTCTCTCTCTTGACAGCAGAGACCCGCAGCCTCAGGAGCCCCCATTGGGTGGCCCCCCAGTCTTTTGAGACCTCCCCAGAATACCCTTCTGAGGAGCCGCCTCTGAAGAGAACTTGCAAGAGGAAGCACGTAGACTCCCCTGATGAGTCCATCACCTCTGACACTGACCTCGAAGAGTCGGAAGGGTCCAGTAGGTTGTCCTCTGATATCTCTTTTGTGTAGATATCCTAGAGATCCTGAAACAGAAAGGTGAATGGCCCACCGTCAACCCTACTTGATGGAGTCTGTGTACCTGAAGGTTTTTGGGTCTCAACCTTCAGCCTCTTGGGTGTCTCCGCCTTTCATTTAGATTTGGTGAGTCGAAAGGTGTGGGAAACTCATAATGCCATGGAACCAGTCCCCAGAAGGCCAAGCAAATTTCTTTCAGCTCTTAGAGAAAAAGAGATTTTGACCAAAGGTGTGCCTGTAGATGCCATGGTGGTGGCAGCAGCCACAAAGAAGGAACTAGAAGAAACTTCCTCATCTGTCCACTCACCGAACAGAGTCTCGAATGATGGACAGATACAGGAAGCATATTTTTTCTTCAGCGGCTTTTACACTCAGATCGCTGAATTACCTCACCCATTTCACTAGGCTTCAAAGAGGTCTCCTAAAAGAGCTAGGAGATACTCTCCAAGGTACTTTAACTGAAGGAGTCCCTGAGAAGGTTACTGCTCAGTTGTCTTCCTTAAACTCTATTGTTAACTCCTCCATGAGGCTGATATCTTACTCAGTAGATGAAGCAAGCAGGGCAGCAAGTTCAGGAGTTTCCCTTAGGAGATGCTCCTGGATGCGCTTGTGTAACTCTGCGGAGCCCTTCAAATCTACATTTACCAATGCCCCCTTTGACAGTTCCTCTCTGTTTGGACCAAAGGTAAAAGACACACTCACTCACCAGATGTGAGCAGCAAGGGAAAACTTTCTCTGCTATGGGAGTACGTTTTTACGTCGCTTCTAGACTATACCTTAAAGGTCAGTGAGGTGGAAAAATGTGGTTCAAGCAATCACAGAGATTTTTCCCAGACGCACAAGGTGATTACTCCAGAGGCAGAGGAGGACAAAATAATGGTAGAAGTCACCCTAGAGGTGGGGGTGGGGGTCTGCAAAACCAGGGTGGCAGCAATTTCTTTTGTGGACATCGCTATCAGAGCTCCTGAAGTGAGGCCCGACTGTGCTTCTCTGGAGCCGGTCGGGGGTCGCTTATCTTTGTACCCAAAAGCCTGGCACGACATCACACAAGACAAGTGGGTACAAAGAATAATTTCCAGAGGATACTCCATACCTTTCTCTTTTCCACCTCATCTAACCAAGAAAATCCCAGATGTTTCACCCAATCACAGGGAACAAGCAACTATAGAAGTCCAAAAGTTGCTTCAAAAGAGTGTCATCCAAACCATTCCTGCAGACCAGATAGGATTCGGAACTTACTCCAGATTCTTTTTAGTGCCAAAATGAACAGGGGCCTCCAGTCCCCTGTTCATTAGTGCTAAAACAAACAGGGAACTGGAGGCCCATCTTGGATCTCAGCAAGTTAAACGAATCAGTGAAGAAGTCCAAGTTCCTAATGGTAACACTGCAGTCTATACCTCCCTCTGTTAGGGAAAGACAATTGGATGTGCTCCATAGACCTCCAAGATGCGTACTACCACATAAAATTGGACAGAGCATCAAGAAGTCATTTACGCTTCCGACTGGGAGCCAGTCTTTACCAATTTCGTGCTTTGCCCTTTGGTCTCACCACAGCCCCATGGTTTTCACCAAATGCATGGCAGTAGTAACGGTTCACTTGAGATGTCTTGGATTCCAAGTGTTTCTGTACCTGGACGCCTGGCTCCTCACTGTCACCACGAGGCACCTATTTCTACAAGCCATGGATTCAACCATCTGAGTCTGCACTCAGCTAGGCATTACTATAAATTGGGAAAAGTCTTCCTTGTCACCCTCTCAATATGTGACTCTTATAGGCACAGAAATAGACAGTCACAATGATGGCTCGCCTTTCCTCAAACAGAGTGCAAAATCTAAGACAACCAATATACAGCTTGCTTCCCCAACACAAGGTCAAAGCGAAGACCGTGCTCAAACTTCTAGGAACCTTGGCCACTACTGTAACTCTAGTTCTGCTAGCCAGACTACATATGAGAATTCTACAATGGCTACTCTCTTCCCAGTGGTCTCTTCAGCAACTGCCTCTGTCTCATACCATCTTAATAACGGAATCTTGCAAAAAGGACCCTCATTGGTGGATCCAGTCCAATCAACTAACGATAGAGAGACCATTCATTCCTCGCCAACCCATTGCTACTTTTGACCACAGATGCCTCCCAGATAGGGTAGGGGGGGCATTATCTAGGAAGGGCAGCCCAAGGCACATGGCAAGAACACTAGGCTCACTTGCATATCAGTGTTCTAGAGATGAGAGCATTGCTACTAGCGTCGCAAGCACTTCACGACTTTCTTTCTCTAGAGACAATAGCAATCCAATCAGACAATATGTCAGTGGTGTGGTATGTAAACAAACAAGGGGGAACCAGATCCTACCCCCCATGTCAAGAGGCTCTTCGTGTTTGGCAGTGGGCGATATCTTCCCAACGCTTTCTAGTTGCAGCTCATATCCCAGGGAGAACCAGTGTGATAGCCGACAAGCTCAGCAGGGCAATCTTGATGCCTCACGAGTGGTCTCTGAATCAGAAAGTCGCAGAACAGATTTTCCGCAAATGAGGACAGCCTTGCTGCAATCTGTTTTCCACCCCCCAATGAACACCAAATGCAGCAGCTACTTCACCCTTATCCCCCCCTGGGGGAGACATCAAGAGACTCACTTGTCCATAATTGGCCCTTGGGACTTCTTTATGGTTTTCCTCCCTTTCCGCTAATATCGAAAGTGATGTAGAAAGCAAAGACTTTGGGAAGCAGAATTATTCTCATCACTCCTTACTGGCCTCATCAGATTTGGTTCCCCTTTCTTGGGCCTCACCTTCTGGACAATCCATGGACTCTGGACCCAGTACCAGACCTAACATATGTCAGGCATGTTCCATCCCTGTCTGCACACCCTCAACTTGACAGGGTGGCTGCTCCACTTCCATCCCTAGTGAGGCTTCATGATTTCTCCCCTCCGGTTACACATATCCTGACGTCTTCTCATAAACCTTCTATGAGAAAATTGTACACTAGCAAATGGAAAAGATTTTCTCTCTGGGCACAAGCTAAAAACATAGACCCATGCACAGCCTCTATTTCCTTAGTCTTAGAATTTCTAACTGAACTTTTTCATCAGGGATCAGCCGCTGCTACAATCAAAGTTCAATTGGCAGCTATCTCCAATTTTTCATTTGGACAGCATGAACCTAATCTTTTGGCTCACAGATTGTATAGATCATTTTTGAAAGGCACTACCTTACTAAGACCTCCTTTTAAAGAACCTATATCTCCTTGGGATCTAAATTTTGTTCTTTCAAAACTTACCTCACCACCTTTTGAACCTTCACATACATGTGATCTAAAGTTCCTTTCATGGAAGACATTTTTCTGGTAGCCATTACGTCTGCCAGAAGAGTGTCAGAGCTGCAAGCACTCTGTCTAACCTCCTTGCTTGATATTTCATAGAGACAGAGTTTCCCTTTGCACTAATCCTCCTTTCATCCCCAAGATTTGTTCTCAATCAAATATGAATCAAGCTATTGAACTGCCAGTCTTTTTTTCCAGATCATTCAAAGAGGAATAGAAGTTTCATCAGCTTAAAGTACACAGACAGTTAAGGTTCTATCTTCATAGAACCAAAGAGTTTAGGAGATCAGACCAATTATTTGTATCTTTTTCGGAGACATGAAAAGGAATGCCAGTCTCCAAGATAACGTTATCAAACTGCATTTCAAATTGCATATTTTTTATTTACTCTTCTAATGGCAAAGAACTCACATTTAAAATTAAAGCTCATTCCACCAGATCTATATCCACATCTGCTGCTTTACAAGCCAGAATTCCAGTGGACAGTATATGTGCAGCAGCAACTTGGGCTACCCCTCATACCTTTATTACTCATTACAAATTGGACTTGGCCTCCTGGGGTAGAGCCTCCTTTGGTTCCACGGTTCTTAGGAGTATATTCCCGTGAGCCACCCGAGAAAAAGGTACTAGGGACGCTGTCCCATATGTAAGAATGAAGGTGAGATAGGACTACATAACATAAAGAAGTTATTTACTCACCATAACGTTCCATGTTTGTAGTCCATCTCACCCTTCATTCTGAGGAACCCACCCACCTACCCCCATCCATGTATCCTTGGAGGATCTGGAGACAAGATAGTATCTATCTTCCTTAGGGTTGGAGACCTTTCATCTTTGTTTTCCTTGTGGAAATACCTTGTATCACTTTTACAGACAGCAGCAAACAAGATCTGGGGATTCTTACTAGTGCATTATGGGATACCTACCTTGCCATGAGCCAACTTAGAGACTTTGAGGTTTGTAATCGGCTGAGTCGGAGCTGAGGATTGGCTCCGAACCCAAATATTAGAATGAAGGGTGAGATAGACTACAAACATGGAACGTTATGGTGAGTACATAACTTTTCTTCTAGGATGCATTCATCTGCAGGGAGTAATAGTTGATCAGCCGATCGATCAAGGACGGATGTTTCTGTATTTTATTCATCCAGTGTTAAAATGGTATGTGATGTTTTTAGGTGACACTGCAATATTCTATTGGGTGATGAGACATTGAAAGGAGGTTGTATAGTTAGAACTGAGGTTCTCCTTTAGAAATAGTAAATCTATTAAGAGATTGTTGTGCTATAAGAAGTCTAGTCAGGTACCTACTTTACAATTAGACCGGCGAGGCACCTATGCCTGTAGATTGTGCAATTATTGTAAATTTATTGATACTAATGCCACCTTTTTTAAGCATCCCTCAACTATGAGACTTTATCACTTTTGTTTTTCTGTAGATTGTTCCACAGTGAACATAGTTTACTTAGCAAGGTGTGTTTCCTGTTGTTTTATGTTGGGGAAACCAATTGGTCTTTTAGGGAAGTGATATGTGAGCATTTATATGATATTAGTATGTTTAATCGTAGGAATGCACTAGAGAGATATGTCCTCAGTCTTGGACCTTCTCATTCTTTTGCGTTTTTAATTTTACAAGTCTCTTGTAGTGGTCTTAGAATGGGTGACCCAGAGGATAGAACCAAATTGTGGGAGTTGAGATGAATAGTTTCATTGCAAGCCAGTAAAGGATATGGCCTTAATGACGTAGTACCGTTGAGACCACTTTTGAAAGCTTGCCCCTTTTTCAAGTAGTATTTGATTTGTTTACTAGATTTGATTTGTTTACTAATTTTTTTTAGTTGTCTCGTAGACCCTTTAGTTTGTTTTTATTGTTATAGTATATTATATATATATATTTTTTAAATTTTTTTGTTGTTGATGTAAATTTTGCCGGTTTGGGCTTTTATTTAATACTTTGCGTTTTTGCTATTATGGGTTTTATTTTTGTACATTACTTATGTGTAGAGAGTGTTTATTTGTAATAATTCTTTGTTGCTTGGTATATATGAGATTTTCTTTAGAATTGTATTGTGCTGTACTGTTTTGGTTGATCAGTCATGTTGCTTTGCTGCTATTAGCTACACTATGTGAGCATCTTTTCGCTATTATTGTGTTTCACTTTCGTCAGTTGATTGGTATATGCTTGACCTGTCCTGTTTCACTAGAATAGATTGTCATTGGTCAAATAGCTTTTGCTTGCAACCTGATTGGTCACTTATACAGTTATTTTACAATGATTATTCTTTTTGGTCGCAAATTTTGCATATTTGTTTTAGATTTTTACTGATAAGGCTTCTTATGTTTCAATTTCTTATGGTTTTGTGTGTGTTTATATTAAGTTTTGAGTTAATTTTTCCAGTTTAATTATTCCTAATGTGTCACTAAGAGTGGATGAAGATCATTTATCCCGTTTTTTTTCTATTTATATATTTTTAGTTTCTATTGTTTTATTCATTTTTTACCTTGATGGTACATTCCCTTTTTTGGTTATATTAGTATTATGAGCTAGGTGTTGGCTGATTCACGATGAGATTGTAAATGATGTATTTTAGTGAGTGTTTTATCTCGTATGGTTTATGTGGGATCTTTTTTAGAAGTGGATTCGGCTGTGCTTTATTGGTTGATTGGCTGATCAGTCTGTTTTGGAGCCATCAGCTACACTGTGCCAGCATCTATTCACTATTATTGTGTTTTATTATTGTTAGTTGACTGATGTTTGCATGACCAATCATGTTCTATTTGGATTGATTGGATTGGTTAGACATATTTTTTCTTGCAGTATGGTTAGTCCCCTATTACTCAGCCATTTCAGTATGAAGCGTATCTCTCTTTTTTTGTTAGTATATTTTTTATTTGATTTGTGTTTATTTTTTGCACTGACAAGGGTCTTTATGACTTGATTTTTTGTGGAAATGTATTTGTGTACGATGAGGTCTGAGCTATTGGTTTTCATTTATTATTTTTGAATGGGTTACAAAGCTTTGATACCTGTCAGTCCCATTCATTTGTAACGTTATGTATTATTTTTTAATTGTTAACCTATTTACAATGATATTGTCAATATCTTTTAGTGAGTGTTTTATCCTATATGGTTGTGAGCTTTTTGTAGACTGTAGACTTCTGTTTTACTAATGATACATAAATGCTTTGCAGGATTTTATCTGGTTCATTTTTTGTTGAACCACTGTTTAGAAGAGAAGTAATATATTTTGGTTAAACTGTAAACTGCTTTGATTGCTATTGGCCTGTAGTTCATGCTCATTGTTTTTGTATCCATTAGCCCATTTGTGTATGCCTGACCTGTCCAGTTGTATTATGATTAACAAGCTGATAGGATGGGTAATCTTTTGTCATGTTACTATTGGCTGAATGTTTTAATGTGTATTTTATTATTAATTATGTATATTGTTTTCGGTTTGATTGTTTTTCTGTTCTTTTTAAACATTTGCTTAGATGAGCTTTTAAGGATCTGAGGAAGCTCTGTGTCAGGTGTGAAAAAGTGCTCATCATTTTTTTTTTGTTTTTTGTCTTTTTTATCAGTTGTTTCATTAGCTATGTTTTATCCAAGCTCTGCATCCTTATTCTCTGCCAGTATACACTCCCTGTTCTCTTGGGCTTGAATACATTCCACTGGCTTTTTGTTTGCTTAGACCAATTAATTGTCTTCTCTTTGAAATAACAATCAATGGCATTAAATATATCCTCACCTCTTGTGCATTCTGATAGAGAATGACAAAGGAAAAGGTTTTTTTCAACATCATCTTTCACATACCTTGCAATAACAAGCAAAATAGCACAGTTGGCAACATCTGTGCTTTTATCAACTTGAATAGTGAACATTTTAATGATTTTAATTATTCCTGTAACTGTCATCTCAACATCATCAGACATATCTTCAAATGCCCTTCTATTCTCATGTTGCAGTATTCATAACAGTAGGGAGGTGGCTGCCTGCAGCACCGAACATCCAGACAGTATACCAAAGTCATAGGATAAGGGATACATGCAACGTTGCATGTCAGAGCCATAAACTGATGGCCATAAAAGTGACATCTGCATGTACCCAAGCCAGAACTTTTCTGCCGCAGTGCTCTACGAACCTGTGATCACCAGCTCCGGGAAACCATTTGCTCATTTGACGTCGGCTGTCACCTACAGATAAGAACCCTTTTGGGTTTTTTTTGCTTATATTCTCTATTGCTTTCCAGACAATACAGGTCAGCAAGGGAAAGTGTGGTTGTTGAAGACAAATTCCACATAAGGACATGCACGATCATTGTTTGTTTTGTTTAAGGGAAGACCATGACTATAACTCTTAAGTTGTGACATCTGCCAGTCCTTTGCACCTAAAATGTTGTGTAGCTGCTTGGCTGCTTTAAACACAAAAAGTGAAAAAAGGACCCGGTACCAAACGGAGCACAGCCAATTTATTAAGTAAGCGCTTTCGGTAGGGTAGTTTACCCCACCTTCCTCAGACTACAATCAGTAGTCTGAGGAAGGTGGGGTAAACTACCCTACTGAAAGCGCTTACTTAATAAATTGGCTGTGCTCCATTTGGTACCGGGTCCTTTTTTCACTTTTTGTGTGTGAATTTCAAAGTGCCAGCTTTTTCCTCAGTGCTTGGCTGCTTTAAAGTTATACATAGAAAACCAAAGACTCCGTTTGGCTTTAGGCATGGAGGGTGGAGTAGGTACCTTCGAGGAGCTGCCTTGGAAGAAGGCCTGATGCCCATGCTGCACCTCAGGAGTCTGGTGAGACTCTCAAGGCAGATGTTAGCCCAGGGTCCCATCAGACGTCGGGTTTCACTGCTGGAACTGGGAACCGTGGTGGAAGCCAGTTCAGCTGAAACCCAGAGTATGTCTGCTGAAGTTGATCAGCCATCAGGACCTGATGGGGAACTATGGCTCATGGCGTCAGTGGGGCCTACTACCGCCTTACCATCCACCCTGGCATCAGCTCCAAAACCTACTACTCCTACTATTCCTGTTAAGAGAAAACAGAAAAATACAGAGCTACAGAACCAGCACCTGGATAAGGAAGCCTTTTCCCAGAACTTGTTCAGAGCATTCCAGTCCCTTCAGTCTCATGTGGAGGAGTCAGAGGAAGAACTGTCTTCTGATGAATCCCTGACTTACTATTCCCATATTGAGTCTCCCAATGACTTTGCTGTTTCTGAGGAGGAGGACTCCATTACTCCTGATTCTCCTGGGGAAGAATTCTCCTTTGGGGACACCATTACACTTGTGAGAGAGCATTTTAAATGGCAGGTCTCAGATGTTTCTGAGAATAAAAAGAGGTATTTTGAACTCTTGCAGATGGACTAGCCTTCCCCCATCTGCAGTTCCTACTTTGCTTTCAGCCTTTCATGATGCCTTTCAGGCTGCATCTGTGGTCCCAGATTCTTGGCCCCAGCTTCTGAATGTCCTCAGGATGCACAGTTCCTGTTCATGAAGCCCCCTGCAGACCCAGCAGTCGTTGCTTTGTCAGCGGACAAATCCTCCAGACAGCTGCCTTCCACTTCTCTATTCCCAAATTCATGGATAGACAGGAGAAGAACATTTATACTTCTTCCACACTAACCATTAGAACTATTAATTATCAAACTCGCATGACTAGGTTTGTTCTAGTTACCCTGTCTAAGGCCTCTGCGTTAATGCCAGATTTTCCTGCCAAGTCTCAGCTTTGTGCCCTGCTCTCTACCACTTCTCAGGTGACCAGGCACACCATCAAGTGCAATTATGATGCAGTAGAAGCATCATCAAAATCTGCAGCATCAGGTTCTGTCCCAAGGAGATACTCTTGGGTGAGACTCCAACCCCTACCCCTGGATGTACAAATTACTTGATGCACCACTTGATAATAAGGCCCTTTTTGGCACTGTTTCAACAGAGCTCCTTAAATCTCTCCAAGAAAAGGGCAAGAAGTTGCAAAATTTAAAACATTTGCTAGTCTCACCCATTCCTAGATACCACAGGAACAACTGACAAAGGTTATGTTTTGTAAGGAGGCAGACTTCTCACTCTACTGCTCCACAATCTAAAGGATGGAAACACCTTAGGAAGCAAACCACTCCTAAACCCTCCTCCACCTCAACCCCTACTCCCTTTCAGAGGCAGTCTGACCCTGACAGAGCTCCTCCACTGTGACTCAAACCCTTTACCCACTTCCACCCCCCCTTCCCTCCACCTCACCCTTCCTCTACCCTCCTGGCAGAAAATCAACTTAGAGACTTGGGTCCTTTCAATCATCCAAAAAGGTTATTTTATGACTAGATGGGCAGTTCCTCCCTTCTAGGGGACACCTCAACCCCCTTCAAGCCAACTTCACATCTTTTATCCAATTTTGGATCAGCGCCTAACTCAGGGAACACTAGAAAAAGCCCCTCCAGTTCAGACAAACAAGGGATTTTACTCCAGGATGTTTTTGGTCCCAAGAGAGGATGGTCCTTGGAGATCAATTCTGGATTTGTCTATCCTCAATCTATTTCTCAAGGTGCCTTCCTTCAAGATGCTCACCTTGTACCATCTCTTATCCTTTATCACCAACCAAGCCTTCATGGTATAAGTGGATCTGAGAGAGGCCTACCTTTATATCCCCATTCACCCCAGCTACAGGAAATTACTGTGCTTTTCACTAGGTTCCTTACATTTTCAGTTTTCTGCAGTGCCATTTGGGCTCTGTACAGTTTCAAGAGTATTCACAAAGTGTCTAGCTCCAGTTATGGCCCACTGCAGAATGCAGGGCATATAAATATATCCCTGCCTAGATGACCTGTTAATCCTATGCAAGGACTGCCTATCCCTTTACCATCAACTACACATGGTGTGCAAAACCTTGGCAGACCTAAGGCTCACAGTGAACCAACAAAAATCACAAATGACACCTACCCCAGATCTTGTCTTAAGGTGCAGAATAAGAACAGACAAGATGACCGCCTACATCCCGTGCCAGAAGGTGAAAGCCCTCACCCATAACTTCCAAACTCTTCTTTCCCTCCAAACTATCTTAGCCAGGGAATTTTGAGGGTCCTAGGCCACATGGAATCCTTGATTCCCATGCTTCCCTTTGCAAGGCTGCATATGAGAAAGTTCCAATGGGTCTTGAAGAATCTGTGGAACCAATGCTCCTATCCTGTGGATGTTTCTCTCCCTTATTTTCCATGCTTGAAAAAGAGCTGGAATGGTGGATTTCATCTATCAACCTCAATCAGGGAATACGCTTGCAGATCCCTCCACCCTCACAACACCTCTACACAGATGCATCAGATCTGGGGTGCAGAGCAGTTCTGGAAATCAACCACCACCAGAACAAAGTTCAAGGAAGAGTGGTCCACCCAGAGACAAAGGGATCACGTCAATATCAAAGAACTGAGGGCCCTTCTCTTGTCACTTTAAGCATTCCAACAAATTCTACTACCAGGCACCTTGAAGGTAGTCACAGAGAATATGACTGTCCTGTGGTATATCAGCAAGCAGAGAGGGGCAGGGTCCTATCCACTTTGCACCTTGACAATTCAGATTTGGTCTCTAGCAGCAAAACTACACATTCACCTGCAAGGTGTGTACATTCCTTCAGCAGGGAATGTGATGGCAGACACCCTCAGCAGAACCTCAGCACCCTCTCATGAATGGATGCTTCACAGGGAAGTAGTGTTGGATCTTATTCACAGGTGGGGTATTCATCAGGCAGATTTGTTTGCTTCCTCCCAGAACAAGACAGATGCTTCTGTTTTGCACCAGAAACCCCACATCTACAGGCTTGGAAGGTGGACGCGTTCTCTTTTTCTTGGGCGGGGATGTCTCTTTATGCCCACCCCCCTCACACTGATTCAAAAAGTCCTTCTAAAGATCCAGAGGGACAAACCAAAACTCCTGCTTGTGACTCCCTTTTGGCCAAGACAGCATTGGTTTCCCCTACTACACCTATTAGCCAAAGGCAATCACCACAGGTTACCTCACCAATTCGACCTACTCGCACAGGACAGGGGGACCCTCATCGCCCCTAAGGTGCTCAACCTCAAACTGACCCTATGGGTGACAGAATTTTGATCCCCTTCAGACACCTGTATTCATAGGATGTACTGAACGCCCTGCATGCGGCCAGGAAACATTGTACCAGAAGAAATTATATATCAAACTGGAAAAGATTCTCCAGGTGGTGTCCCAAGAACAAAGAGGACCCTTCTCTTGTTCCCCAGTACCCATGGTCCTTTCTTACTTGTGTGAGCTTCTACATTCAGGACTGGTGTACTCTTCTGCAAAAGTGCATTTGTCAGCCATCTCAGCATGCCTTGCTTTGGTACCTCCTTTGGCATCCAGGTTAGACGTAAAACTCTTCTTAAAATGGGTTCTTCATATCAGACCCCCTCGTAGACCTATCCTTCCATCTTGGGATCTTAATTTTGTGTTTGAAAAACTCGCACTGCCTCCATTTGAACCAGCTTACTCAGCATCACTTAAACTATGTACTTGGAAAACAGTACTGCTGGTTACCCTTAACATCCACCTGGAAGGTCTCAGAAATCCAAGCTCTTATGTTTACTCCTCCTTAACCTATCTTTCATAGAGATCATGCCTAAGGTAGTTAATGAGCTCTCCTTGAATCAGACCACTAATCTTCCTGTTTTCTTCCCTCAGCCTCAAAACTCAGAAAGAACTTTGCATTCCTTGGATGTTCATAGACAGTTAAGCTGTTACCTGGACAAGGCCAAATCCATTACAAAGTCTGACCATCTTTTTGTCTCCTTTCACCCTAGGGCCTTGGGGAAGGCAGTGTCAAAACAGACAATTGCCTCATGGATTTCTAAGGCAATCTTTTTTTTGCTATTCCTCTCATGGAAAGGAATTGAATTCCAATGTGAGAGCTCACTCTAGTAGGGCAGCTGCTTCTTCAACAGCCTTTTTTTAGGGGTGTTGACTATGCTTCCCTTCTGGAGGCAGCCACTTGGTCTTCTGTACATACTTTTACCAAGTATTACAAACTAGATTCGATTTCTAGAGCCAGAGCTGGGTTTGCAAGGTCAATTTTATAGGGTCTCATTGACTCTGCTTCCCAATCTGCATCCCAGGCTCCTACCTAAAGCTTTGGTACTCTCCCTACTGTTATGAATACTGCAACATGAGAATAGAAGGACATAGAATAGTTGTGTAAGAACTTATCATAACCTTAGATGTCCTTCTCTTCCATGTTGCATTATTCAGTCCTCATCCTACCCCCTCTTTCATTTGTTTATCCTTTCTTGTGTGGAATTTCTCTTGCTTCCTTACCTCCAAACAGGGCACAACAGCAGCTGCGACATACCTCTATTATATACTAACCTCCTTGACTGGTGGTATATGTGGGTCTGAAAAGCTTCCTTTTCTTGTTTCCTAGGGGAACTAATGTATGTGCAAGAAAGGTCTGGGTTGGGTATGTGCAGACGTCACTTTTATGGCCAACGTCAGTTTATGGCTCTGACATGCAAGATCGCACATATCCCTTATCCTTTGATACACTGTCCGGATATCCGCTACTGCAGGCAGCCACCTCCCTACTGTTATGAATACTGCAACAGAGAAGAGAAGGACATCTAAGGTTATCGTAAGTTCAAGAGGAGGACATCTAAGGTTATTGTAAGTTCTTGCACTACTATTTTTTTCCTAGATATTGTATTGTTCGAAAGAAGGATGGCATTCATTTTACACACATGTTCTTCTCCAAGCATACATCGAATGGCGTCTTATACAGGGAGATATTAGATTCTCAGCTATAGTATGATGCATTTAGTGATATGGTAACTAATGGGGGTAACTAGCTTCAACTGAGTTTTCATAATCTTTACCTAGCAGGATGTACAATGTCAAATTCCATTTTCTGTCCTTTTCCGCTAAACATTTGAAAAAACTATATTCCTTGTTATAGTTAGGGTGTTTCATTGCTAAATGTCGTAAAAGTAGGAAAGGTTTCATGCTTCCATTTGACAGCACTTCGCCACACATTGGGGTTTAGGACAGTCTTCATCTCCCACGTATGAAAATCTATATTTCATGCATTCATCACAATACTTTCTCTTTTTCCCCTCTTTGAGATAGTAAGGACCTGGATAGTGTTTTGCACAAAAATGTTGGGCATGTCTGGCGAAGTACTTTCATCACTTCCATATCATGCTTCATCTCTTCCTTTGCGCCAGGTTTCACTTATCCGTATCAGAATACCTATTAATAAATGAATTTAGAAATTTATTTCAATATTAAATTTAAATAATAAAAATTACTGTATGTTAACAAGATCAGAAAAAAATAAGGTTCTCAACTTTTCATATCAAAAATTATGGAGCAGTACATGAAAGCAAAATGTGTGTAATTTTGTCCCCCCCAGCCATTCTAGTGTCTCATTACTTAGTTATTTCTCTATTTCTCCCCCATTTCTCACCATTTACCATAAACACTTCAAAACTGTCAGTGTGCACACTGTTTTCTTCTACAGTGATTACAGATGTTTGGATTTAATTTAAAATGTTTATTTCAAATTTTATAGCACAAACAGTAATAAACATTTGCTCAACAAAGCAATATACAGTCTCACAGTGAAAACAGACTTGGCATTAAAGCTTCTCTGCCTTTGAAACTTACATTCACTGAATCAGCATTGACACCTACATTCAAAAAAATGCATCTGGCCAGTGGCAGATGAAGTTTGGGTGGTTTTCAAATCAGTCAATATGCAAAATCTTAGAGGTTGCTGCAAACAAGCCACTTTGTATTTCATTGTTTCATGTACAAATTCAGTGCCTTCTGCTCTTGAAGAGTGAATTGCCAGTGTTTCATTTTCAGTGCCAAGAGCACAAAGTACTGAATTCCACTCTAAAATGTCTGCCATGTCAGACTAACTTTTAACAATATGACTTGCACTTTTTTGAATCCCACTTTCTTCTCCATCATAATTAAACTAGACAGCTTCGCTAACGGAGAGCAATCTAGAGTTTATTTACTTCCATTGTTTTCTCTCTCTGGGAAAAATTAACACATTTGAAAAACAGTTTCCTGGGCCATGGATAACTTTGACATATTTGTAAAGTAAATGTATAACTTTGAACCCCTGTAACACCTTCTGAGGTTGACAGACACAGAAACACACAATCCAGTAGCACCTCATAAAACTACAAAGCACACAGTGGATATAAAAAGTGTACACACCCCTGTTAAAATGCCAAGTTTTTGTGATATAAAAAAAATGAGACCACAATAAATCATTTCAAAACTTTTCCCATCTTTAATGTAACTTATAACCTGTACAGTTCAATTGAAAAACATCTGTTGGGGGAAAAATCTAAAAAATAAGCATACAATACTCTGGTTGCATAAATGTGCACACCCTTAAACTAATACTTTGTTATGTGCGCACACCCTTCAACTAATACTTTTTTGAAGCACCTTTTGATTTCATTACAGCATTCAGTCTTCTTGGATACGCACCTGCCATCAGTTAAAGAGACTCTGATTAACCCCAAATAAAGTTCAGCTGTCCTCGTAGGATTTTCCTGACATTTACTCAGTTGCCTGCTACAGCAAAAGCCATGGTACGCAGAGAGCTTACAAAGCATCAAATATATCTCATTGTTAAAAGGTATCTGTCAGGAGAAGGGTACAAAAAAAGTTCCACAGAATTGGATATACCATGGAACACAGTGAAGACAGTCAACAAAAAGTGGAGAAAATATGGGGCAACAGTGGCATTGCAAAGAACTAGACGTCCCTCCAAAATTGATGAAAAGACAAGACAAAAACTGGTCAGGGAGGCTGCCAAGAGACATACAGCAACACATAAGGAGCTGCAGGAAATTCTGGCAAATACTCGTGTACTACATGTGACAACAATCTCCTGTATCCTCCATATGTCTGGACTATGGGGTAGGGTTGCATGATCGGAAGCCTTTTCTTACACAGAAAAACATCCAGGCCCAGCTAAAATTTGAAAAACAATACATCAAGTCTCCCAAAAGCATGTGGGAAAATGTGTTATGGTCTGATGAGACCAAGGTTGACCTTTTTGGTCACAATTCCAAAAGGGACATTTGGCCCACAAACAACACTTTGCATCACCAAAAGGACACCATTCCCACAGTGAAGCAATGGTGTTGGCAGTATCATGCTTTGGGATTGCTTTTCTTCAGCTTGAACTGGAACTTTAGTCAAGGTTGAGGAAATTATGAACAGTTCCAAATACCAGTCACTTTTGGCCCAAAACCTTCAGGCATCTGCTACAAAGATGAAGAGGAATTTCACTTTTCAACACGACAGTGACCCCAAGCATACAATCCAAATCAATAAAAGAATGGCTTCACCAGAAGAAAATTCAAGTTTTGGAATGGCCCAGCCAGAGTCCAGACCTAAATGCAATAAAAAATCTGTGGAGTGAACTGAAGAAGGCTGAGCTCAAGAGCTGCCCTCATAATCTTGACAGATTTGGAGCACTTTTGCAAGGAAGAGTGGGCAAATATTGCCAAGTCAAGATGTGCCATGCTGATAGACTCCTACCCAAGAAGACTAAATTCTGTAATTAAATCAAAAGGTACTTCACCAAAGTATTAGTTTAAGGGTTTAGACACACAACAAAGTGTTAATTTAAGGGTGTGGACACTTATGCAACCAGTGTATTGTATGTTTTTTATTTTTAAAATTTTTACCCCCAACAGATTTGTTTTCCAATTGAATTGTACAGCTTATCAGTCACATTAAAGGTGGGAAAAGTTTTGAAATTATTTATTGTGGTCTCATTTTTTATATCACAAAAACCTGGCATTTTATTAGGGGTGTGTAAACTTTTCATATCCACTGTATTTACAATGTACTTGACAGTCAGTATTGAACGTTTAAGCTGAACTTCCATTTTGCATTCTGGCAAGCCTGCTTTTCACCTTTGGCCTCCCTGGTGATCATGTGCATGTTCACCCAAAAGGAATACAACATTGCACCATTATTTTACAGAAATTAAATTAAACATGTCTCTGGCCAAACAAAAGTTTATTAAAATAATGTAATTAACATGTATCTCTCTCAGATTTCTAACCCAAGCATCAAGTGTATCTTAGCAAGTACTACAAATCAAGTCTGAAAAGGACCCATTGATCTCAACACACCAACTGGCAAGCCAAATCCAACAGGTCTATAATAATAATAGAGGAAGATAGATAACATTACTTAGCACCTATCAAATCTTCCTTAGTCTTATCCCTTGCAAGGGAAAGCCCACACATCAAACAAAAATTAAAAGGTAACTCCCAACAAATCAGGTCATATGCTTTTTTGTGCCTGCTGTCACACACAAAAAAAAAAAAAAAAAAAAAAAAAAGCAAAAGAACTGTCTCACAATAAATACCAACCACATTCCCGGTCCGTGGACGTTGCCTTTCCAGAAAGTTAATTCACTTGGTTTCCATGTGTCAGCCAAGAGCTAGTTTCCTTTCCTGCAACATCGCTCACATGTTCAAGTACTACACCAGACACCAGTGTTTCTGCTAAGATCTTACACATAACTCTCAACCTTCTATCTCTAAAATGAGGAACACAAGCCCTTGTAAGTGGGCAAAATGTGGAACATGTAATAATGGCTTACTAACCACTTCAGCTAGGAAGCTCAGAGTATGGTTAAATGTGCTATTTTATGCTTTTAAAAAGTTATTTTGATGAATTAATATGATTAAATACTATTTACCATTGATATCAGTTAAAATATTCATAATAATGAGTGCATGATGCAGCCTTTCAATGTGGAACTCTGAAGAGCATGAACATTTTAACACCCAAAAATGTGGAACCTTCCTCATAATGAGGTACACTTCGGAGGTAATAACAGGAATTCTATTAAAGACCTCCTGCCATGACCAAACATGCTCATTCCAGCGCTGAACACAAGCAGTACTGTAATTTCCTCCCCACATTTCTAACACAAAATGCCACTTGGCTTACTATTACAACTAGTGCAGAGACAAGTTTGTAAATAATCTTCCTGATCACAGTTAAACAAATAAGCTGCTCCCCCAATTCCTTTTCCATTTTCTCATTTAATATCAGCAATTCCCATCAGTTTATTTAGAAACTCAAAAATCTTTGTGGAATGCAGATGAGGATTTTAGTGTAATCATCAATTCTGTACAGATCTTTATGGCATCTCAGACAGTATGTACAAGTGCAATCTTTCAGCCTCTGTTTCTAAATGATTACCATTACATTACTGGCTGAATATGATGCCATGCAGAAACTAAGAAAGTCAAATACTTGGACAGCAAGTGGAATGTGTTGGGAAGTCATCCCCCCACCAGGTAGGATCTTGGGCATCTTCATTTCCACTTCAAAAAACAGCAATCCTACAGCAAAGCGCAAACAATTCACAATAAGCAAAGCAAAATTCATGTTCCTGTGCGGCGGAACTTGTACGTGATAATGTCATACATATTATTCTGAGCAGGCAGCTAGAAACAAAGGCGCTAAGTGTAGATTCTAAAAATAGCAATCCTACACCAAAGCACAAATGATTAACAAAATAAGCCAGGCATACAGCAAATCAAAATTCAATTCTTCTGCACTGTGGAACTTGAGTGTTACTGTCATATTACTCCAAGCAGTGGAGAGAAAGTCATCTGGTTTGCTGATCAGGAGCATGTGGCATTGTGATTAGAATTTCAGCATAATGAGGTACATTGTGGTTTGGGTCACATTGCAGAAAGCCCATTTACCTGAAATGGGTGAGGTCCCTGAGCCTCACTCAACTGCAATCTCTCACTGAAAGAAAAGCTGGTACATACAATGAGTTGATTTTGTGATCCTGCAGAAGTGCAGAAAGTTCAAATTTTTGGTCTATTCCTCATAAAAAGCACAGTTTTCAGACAAATCACTGAGAACTGAAGTCACTAAATAATTACAGATATCAGACTCCCAAACACCATATCCTCCAGAAAATGCATGCTAAAGCATAAACCTGTTATAGTACTGTTCTAAGTTTATAACAGCAATATTTATAATCTATCCCGGATTTTGGGCCTTTGACTCCCCGTTATTTTTGGCTTTTACCAGAATTCTTAATGTTAAAGTACTACGCCAGTGCTTCTTCTAAGTTATTACTTTTTATCAGCATAGCTGTCAACCTTCCATCTCCAAACTGAGGAACACCAGCTCACATAATGTGGAAGAAAAGGGCAGATTTTGGACAACTAGTAGAAGGGTGGGCTGAAAATTTAAAGTATGTTACTGAGTGTGTCTAGACCAATCACAGAGCTCTAACAGTCTAAAAAATCCCCAGTTAATCTTAAAACAATCGGTCAGTCTCGCCTTCATTCTTGCTGGATGGGTTCGGAGCCGATCCTCGGCTCCGACTCGGCCAATACTAAAGCTCGAGAGCTAATTCCACCGGCTCTAGGCTCCCCTATATCCCACAATGGTAGGCGGTAACTACTCAGATCTCGTTTGCCGCTTAGCTGACGAGGTGCTTCTTCTACCGGCTCTGGCAGGTTAGTAAGTTTTCTTGTTTAAAAACTTCAAATTCTACCCCTATTTTTTTCTATTTAGTTTAGTTTTTATACAGAGTATCCCTTTAGTTTAAATCGGGTCCCCCTTGTGTTAGAATTCCCATTTTATCCCCATTTTAACTTTTAGGCCTTTGGCCCACTCCCTCTTTTTTCCCTGTCCTTTTAGTGTGACTGGATTTTTATTTGTTTAAAGAGTGTGTCTGTGTGTTGTGTCTGTGTGTTGTGTTTGTGTTTTTTTTCATACAGCCTTTCAGGATGTCTAAAGACTCCAAGGTCTCAGGCTTCAAGAAGTGTGATTTGTGCTGTCAGAAAATGTCTCTGACAGATGGTCACACTTCTTGTGTCTATTGCCTGGGACCTTTTCCACCTGCAGGACTCATGTGCTGTTTGCCATGCATTCAGCCCTAGAGTCCTGCAGGAATGCAAAAACTTCGAGGCTTGTTAAAGCCTGAAGGCCCCCCGACCCAGTCTGCATCGGGGAAGCCTTCTAAGACTTCCAGGCCGTCGGCTCCAGCTTCAGAGCTGTCTCCTGGAAACATTAAAGCTGCTTCGACATCGGCTCCAGCTGGGGCCGATGTTTCGAAGTCTCATACTGTTACCTCGGCTCCGGCCGGAGCCGAGGTTGTCAAGACTCACTTGGCTCCGATAGGCTTATCTGAGCCACCTTCAAAGAGGTCTAGGTCCCCTTCCATCAGCTCCATCCACTCGGCTCCGGGATCCCCTCTTCTGTCGGAGCGGAGCCATAGGTCTCATTCCTCTCGGTCCTCCAGGCTATCCGACCATGACTTACAAAGGGTGGTGAGTAGACTTCTCAAGTCCGAGGCACTGGCCCAAATGCTGCATAGCCCTACTCAACAGTCAGCGGCTATTCCCATCCCTGATTTTATTCCTCCTCCGACTCCTTTGAGTTCGGAGCCGGGGCTCATCGGAGCCGTGGCTGTCGGTGCTTCGGAGCCGATACCTTCCCCTTCGGCTCTGTCGTCTGCTCCGATTTCCTCCTTGGAGGGATCTCGGCGCCGGGCTTCCCTCGTCTGCTCCGAGGGGGCGAGTGGCATCGGACCCTTGTCCGACCCCATTCTCCCTCTCGGGGCGTCGGTGCTGGTGAGTTTGGCTCCGACATCGACCTCGGAGCCATCCCTTTCGGTGCTGGGGGGTTCCTTGTCTCCTCGGAGTGGGGACCTCCGGCCTTGGCTGATAGGGGCGCCTTCGAGGTCATGCGGAGCGTGCTAGACCCAGTGTCTACCCCACAGTCGGCTCTGTCAGCTCCTCCCTCTTCAGTGCCTGCGGTGGTTTCTACCCACCCCCTTGTAACAGACCGTAGAGAGCCAGCTCCTCAGGTTTCCCCATTGGGAATATCCTCCTCTTCCGAGGCCTCTCCTGATCTGGTAGGAGAACCCCCTCAGAAGAGACAGTGCAAGAGGAAGCACATTGACTCCCCTGAGTCTATCACCTCTGACACCGACTTGGAGGAATCTGAAGGTTCCCCTCGGTCCCCCTCTGAGGATGTCTCCTTTGCTGACATCCTTGAAATCCTGAAACAGAGGGGGAACTGGCCCGCCCTTAACCCTTCAGAGGACGAGTTGGTTTACCGTGAGGCGTTTGGCTCTCGCCCTTCCACCTCCTGGGTGTCCCCTCCCTTTGACCCCCTTATGGAAGTGGTGGCAAGGAAGGCTTGGACGGCCCCTGATTCAGTGGAACCTACCCCAAGGTGTCCGTCAAAATTTATTACTGCCCCTAAAGAGAAAGAGTTTCTATCTAAAGGTGTCTCTGTTGATGCCATGGTGGTGGCCGCAGCCACTAAGGAGGAGTTAGCCAATACTTCAGTACCTGTCCATCCTCCTAATAAGGAGTCTAGGACCATGGACAGGTACGGTAAGCGGATGTTTTCATCAACGACCTTTTCAATGCGTTCGCTGAACTACTTGTGTCACTTCACCCGTCTCCAGAGAGACTTGCTCAAGGATATGGGTGAGGCCATGCAGGATTCAACAGCTGAGGGGTTCCAAGACAAAATGAACTCCCAGTTGGCAACCCTGAATTCGATTGTCAACTCCTCCATGCGGCTTATGTCATATGTGGCTGATGGGGTGAGTAGGGCCGCAGGCACAGGTGTAGCTTTACGACGTCATGCCTGGATGCGGCTTTGCAATTTTGCGGACCCTTTCAAGGCGTCCTTCACCAATTCCCCCTTTGATGGCTCAACATTGTTTGGACCTCAGGTGAAGGATACATTGACTAGGTGCGAGCAGGAAGGTAAGACTCTCTCTGCCGTGGGAGTCCATTTTTCTACCCCTTCTAGACCTTATCCAGAAGGTCAGAAGGGAGGAAAAATGTGGTTCCGCAAACCACAGGGAGTCTCATCTGACACACAAGGTCGATTCCCCTCTAGAGGCAGAGGGGGCAATAACAATAGACGCCGCCCTAGGGGCAGAGGTGGTCCGCAAAACCAGGGTAACAGAGAAATGTTCTCTGATAAACCCTTTCAGCATCCCTGAGGAGCTGCCCGGCTGTCCCCCTTCGGAGGCAGTCGGGGGAAGATTATCACTGTACCCAAAAGCCTGGCTTTCCCTCACTCAAGACAAATGGGTACAGTCTATCATATCCGAGGGTTACAAAATTCCCTTTATTCACATCCCCTTCCCAACCCAAAGGATCCCTTCCAGACGTTCCACCCAGTGTAAGGGAACAAGCAGCATTAGAAATATCAAAGCTACTGTCAAAAAGAGCTATCCAACCAGTCCCAGCAGACCAGCAAGGATCCGGAACCTACTCCAAATTCTTTTTGGTACCAAAAAAAGCAGGGGACTGGAGACCAATACTGGATCTCAGCAAGTTAAACAATTATATCAAAAAAACAAAATTCCGGATGGTCGAGCTACAGTCCATTCTACCCTTCTTGGGTCAGGACAATTGGATGTGTTCGATTGACCTTCAGGATGCGTACTACCATATCAAAATGCACAGACGCTCCAGGAGGTTTCTCCGCTTCAGGCTGGGAGCCAGTCACTACCAGTTCAGAGCCCTGCCCTTTGGTCTCACTACAGCCCCCCCGAGTGTTTACCAAATGCATGGCAGTAGTCGCGGCTCACTTGAGACGTCAAGGATTCCAGGTGTTTCCATATTTGGATGACTGGCTCCTTACCGCCACCACCAGACATCAACTGCTTCTATCCAGAGACTTCACCGTCCAAACTTGCCAAGCTCTAGGCATTTCAATAAATTTCGAAAAATCTGCCTTGTCGCCTTGTCAGTCTGTTACCTTTATAGGCGCCACCTTAGACACAGTCAATCTTTCTGCCAGACTTACAGAGCAAAGAGTGTTAGATATCCGCAAACAAGTTTACCTTCTACTTCAGTGCAACAAGGTCAAAGCCACGGTAGTCTTGAAGGTATTAGGACTCATGGCAGCTACTATTACACTTCTCCCCTTAGCTCGTTTTCACATGCGGATCCTCCAGTGAATGCTGTTTAATCAATGGTCCTTCCAACAGCTCCCAATGTCTCACATCATCCTACTAACTCAATCATGCAAGAATCACCTGTCTTAGTGGATCACATCACCTCAAGTTCTCCAGGGCAGACCCTTCATTCTCTCCCCCCCCCAATCGCCACGGTGACAACGGACGCCTCCCTGATCGGGTGGGGGGGGCATTATCAGGGCAGGACAGTCCAGGGCACGTGGCAACCTTTCAAGTGCCACTTGCACATAAATGTCTTAGAGATGAGAGCAGTGCTTTTAGCGTTGCAAGCCCTTCAGGACTTTCTTCCCACAGGGACTATTGCAATTCAGATGGACAACATGTCCGTAGTGTGGTACATCAACAAACAGGGCGGAACCAAGTCCTACCCTTTATGTCGAGAGGCACTCAGACTTTGGCAGTGGGCGATTTCTTCTCAGCGTTTTCTGATAGCAACGCACATTCCCGGGAAGTCCAACGTGATTGCGGACAAGTTGAGCAGGGCCATTCTCATACCTCACGAGTGGTGTCTAAAGAAATCAGTGCTGGAAGAAGTCTTCCAAAGATGGGGCCAGCCTTGCTGCGATCTTTTTGCTACTCCCCAAACAGCAAGTGTCACGACTTCTTCACTCTCTTCCCGTTACCAGGCTATCCCACCAGAGACGCTCTAGTCCACGATTGGCCCCGGGGACTTCTGTATGCTTTCCCCCCCTTTCCACTGATATCTCAATTAATTCAGAAAGCTATCACCTTGAGAGTTACCATGATACTCATTGCCCCTTACTGGCCTCGACAGATATGGTTTCCGTTCCTCCATCATTACCTTTTGGAGCAGCCGTGGCATCTGGACCCGGTGCCAGATCTTTTGACCCACCACTCGGGCCAGCTGCACCACTCCCTTCAATCTCTCAACCTCACAGCGTGGTTTCTCCGATTCCTACCCTAGCCAGGCTTCCCTTAATCTCTCATTCGCTCCATAACATCCTGATAGCCTCTCACACGTCTTCTACCAGGAAGATTTATAATAGTAAGTGGAAACGTTTTTCCTTCTGGGCAGCATCAAAAAATATAGAACCCTTCACTGCACCTATCCAGTCTATCCTAGACTTTCTGGCAGAGCTCTTTCATTTAGGCTCTTCCTCATCTACCATTAGAGTACAACTAGCTGCTATTTCTAACTTTCATGTAGGTGTCTCAGACTCCAGTATCATGTCCCATAAGCTCTGCAAAGCCTTTTTAAGAGGTGTTTTTCTGCTCAAGCCCCCAGTCAAAGATCCCCCACCTCAATGGGACTTGAATTTGATCCTAGCATCCTTGATTCTCCCCCCCTTCGAACCAGCGGCTTCATGCCCTCTTAAGTTGCTCTTATGGAAAACACTTTTTCTAGTAGCCATAACTTTAGCTAGAAGGGTATCTGAACTTCATGCTCTTTGCAGTCGTCGTCCTTACTTAGTTTTCCATAAAGACAGGGTGTCCCTCCGGACTAATCCGTCCTTCTTGCCTAAGGTTTCTTCTAAGGCAAACCTAAACCAGACGATTGATCTCCCCGTCTTCTTCCCTGATTATTCCAACAGGTCGGAACAAAAGTTACATTTTCTAGATGTTCACTGCCAACTTAGATATTATTTAGACAGGACTAAACAGTTCAGGAAATCTGATCAGCTTTTCCTGTCTTATGCGGAAGGGAAATTGGGCCTTCCAGTTACTGAAGTGTCCCTTTCAAGATGCCTTACCTCTATAATTACCTTCATCTATGAAATCAGACATCAAAAACTGCCTTCAAGACCTAGAGCTCATTCAACTAGGGCATTAGCTACATCTGTAGCTTTTCAGGACAGGCTGCCAATAGATTCCATTTGTGCAGCAGCCACATGGGCTTCTCCTCATACCTTTATTTTGCATTACAAATTGGATATGACCTCCAGAAACCGTGCCAACTTTGGTTCCACTGTTCTCAAGAGTCTGTTTTGATAGGCCACCCAGGATAAGGTGCTAGGGACGCGGTCCCATCCAGCAAGAATGAAGGCGAGATTGACAACTTAACATTAAGAAGTTATGTACCTACCATAACGTTCCATGTTAGTTGTCTTCTTCTCGCCTTTTTTCTTGCGTCCCACCCTCCTTCCCCCTAGCCTGGACAGACCGATAGGAATATTTGGGATCTTCCATTGGGATTTTTTCCTTCCCACATGTTCTACCACCTCTATTCTCCCTTTTTATGTTTGTACCGCCTAGCATTGTGGGATATAGGGGAGCCTCGAGCCGGTGGAATTAGCTCTCGAGCTTTAGTATTGGCCGAGTCGGAGCCGAGGATCGGCTCCGAACCCATCCAGCAAGAAAGAAGGCAAGAACAAGACAACTAACATGGAACGTTATGGTAGGTACCTAATTTCTTATTTTTTTTTCTCCAGTAAGACAGAATCTTATCCAAAATAGGTTGAGAGTCTACTCTACCAAGTTGGCTAGACATTAATTTGTGATTTTTTTTTTCCATACACAAAATTAATGTAGATACTGTTTCTGTCCCTCAACATATATGATTTTTGTTGTCTTTCTTTAATATAGCACTGGCTTACTCATATGTCAAAAGAGACCTTTCAGCCATCTCTGCATATTTGATTATGCAGCTTCCTTTATCCTCCATTACTGATAAACAATCCCTAAAGGCTATCCCAACTTTTAATGCTTTCTAGATATTCAGTGACTACAACTTGAGATAAAAAAATATTAACAGAAATCCGGACTTTACCACCCTTTGAACCACTCTGTCTTACTGACACAAAATACCAGTTTTGAAAGAAGCGGTTTCAAGTGGCCGTTTGTTCCACTGGGAAGGATTTATGAGTTAAAGACCCTAATGTATAAGAAGCATTGGAAAGTTTTTAACAAGGGAAAGGTATAATTAAGAACAAACAGATCTGTAATTTAAAAATACAGACTCTGATTTACTCTGCATAAGTCTAGTTGGCTTCTACTTTTCTATCCTGTGCATGAAAAATGACAGAGAAAAATACGGCAGTGTAATGATATACATGTGCTGAAGATGAAATCCATTAGGATGTCGGTTCTAGGTAGGTACTAGGCTGTCGGCCCAAGGGCCTAAGTAAGCCTAGCCAATAAGTGTTCCCTGGCTATTGCCACCCAAGAAGGTTGTTTTCCTGTGCTCCTGTCGAGAAAAGTCACAGAAGTGATTCCCGGGCTGGCTGAATTTCATATTTTCCATCCACTCATCAAGATTTTTCTTGGAGTGCTAATGAGGAACTTTGCTTGACATAGATGGGTAGCTTGTTCCAGAGTATTGGAAGTCTCTGGGACAGGAATCTATCCATCCAGCATGTTCTGTTTATTGTGGTGACAAGGTTTAGGTCCTTGTGTAGCTTGGAGGGATTGGGATTTCTTTAGGTCTAGCATGTCCAACTGCTCTGGATTTGACATAGCTTTGTATGTTAGGCAGAGATCACCTCGGAGTAGGCGATATGCTATGGAGTAAAGCTGGAGTTTTTTGAGACTGTCAGCATAGGGCATCTGTTTGAGGCTGGTAATCCTCTTTGTGAGGTACGTCTGCGGCCTTTCTAGCTGTTGTAGATGTCTTGTGAGGTACATCATTCCAAAAGGGGCGTTGTACTCTATAATGGGTCTAATGAGTGATGAGTAGAGGGGAACAATGACCTCTTTTTTTCCTGGATGAGAACCCTTTCATGATGAGGTGTGCCACATAGAAAGATTTCCTAACCACTGTAGCGATGTGACTATCAAAGGAGAGACTGCTGTTCACCTGGGTCCCAAGGTCTCATCACACATTAGGCATTAAGTAGACTGCTGCCTATGTGGTAGTTCATGGGTACAGAATTTTTACCAAAGGGGATGACAGTGCACGTTTTGGCATTGAGCTTGAGGCCATTGTTGTGACACCAGGCATCTGTCTCAGTGAGACCCTTCTGTAGGATGTCCACATCGTTTGGAGACTCTACTATGGCTCCTAGTTTGCAGTCATCTGCAAACTTCATTAGCCAGAGACCTTCTGTGTTAGCCTGTACTTCAGAGAAGTAGATACCAAACAGGAGAGGACCCAGGACTGAGCCCTGTGGTACTCCACTTGTCACTAGTTTGAAGTTGGATTTGGAGTCTGCAACTTTTACAGTGTGGGTTCGGTCAGTGAGCCAGTTAGCAACCCATCTTGTGACGTAGGGATTTATACCTAGTTTAGTGAGTTTGTCTATAATTTCAGCATGGGGGATGGTGTCAAAAGCCTTGGCGAGGTTAAGATAGGCTGTGTGAACCAACTTACCCTCGTCTATGACTTTGGTAATTGATTCAAAGAAGTCAATCAGGTTCAGGAAACATGATCTGCCTTTCACAAACCTGAACTGGATGGGGTCCAGAGTTTGGAGGTTGCCAGTGTCTTTGTTTATAAATTCCATGATGCTACATTCCATGGCCTTGCAGACCAAGCTTGTCAGGCTAATAGGGCAATAGTTCCCACAGTCCGTGGTGGCTCCCCGTTTGTGGAGTGGGATAACTGTTCCTGTGCTCCATTCAGTGGGCGCAAAGCCTGACGTGAGTCTATGATTGAACATGGTACTTAGGTGGGGAGCCAGTTCATTCTGAAGCTTGTGTAAAACGCAGCCTGGGATGTTGTCCGGTCCCATGGATGCTGTGTTCTTGACTTTAGAGCGTGCAGTTTTTACCCTGATTACAGGGACTTTGCATTCTTATGGTATAGATATGGGCCTTTTAGGGGGTGAGTGGGAGTAAAGGATGTTGGCAATATCAGTTGGTTCTGTAATTTTCATGCCATTGTGCTGTAACTCAGAGCAGATCTGGGTGTTGCCATTGAGATTCTTTACATAGCTATAGCATGCTTTATGGTTGTCCCCAGAATCAGTGGCAATTTTGTTTTTGCAACTAGCTTTGGAGGATTTTATGAGGGATCTCAGCCTTTTACTGAGGCTGACCAGGGAGCTTCTCCACTCATGGTATTTTACTCTCTTTTGCAACAGTTTCTTCCTTTTGTTGTAGACTTTAATTGCAACGGGGGGGGGGGGGGGGTCCACAAGAATTTTCTCGAATTTAGAGAATGTATGTGGCAGTTAAGATTCAATGCCAACAACTCCCCCGTGGGTTGAATGATATTATTTCCCTCCCTAGATATTTAAAACTGAAAGCTGAATTTTATCTTTGATAGTTTTGTAATGTTTTAACTTGCACAGCAAATAAGGAAAGTAGGGGAAAATGTGATCAATGTTATGTTTATAATACATCTTTTTATGCTTAGTGTACCAACAGTATGCTGGATTGATGTTTGTTATTTATTTATACATATGGGTTACTGTGAAGAACAAACACTATCGTAGTTTTTTCTTGCAATTTTTTATTATTTCTTAATCAAGTTTCACATATATTTCAATGTTTAGTTTTAAAACAGTGTTGCAATACAATCTGAATCCTGTAGAGGCAATATAGCTGAGAAACAGTGTTGCAATACAATTTGAATCCTGTAGAGGAAATTAATTGTGGTCATGTGGTGGTGCCTGGCTTTTAAAAGGAAGTGATGTCAATGTTTTATGTAATCTGATGAAGTCAAGTGTATCTACTGACGAAAGCGCTCATTAAGAGAGTATTTTTCTTCATATTTGTGGAGGTTTTTCTTCTTTTCATTCAAGCTTAGTTCGTTTCTTGGTTATTGGTTTGTCCTGTCATGGAAAACTGCTTGCAAAGTGAAGGAGGTGCAACTGGTTCTGTAAATTATTTGGGGTTCATGCCATTGGGAACCTTTCAGCCTTAACAGGGTTGACACAACAGCTTATTGGGTTTGGAGCCAAACTCAGCGCTGTACTACTTTAAAGCAATAACAGTGGTGATTCTGGTGATAAATGTATTGGAGGGTCTCAGATTTCACCCTCCTTAATCACCCCTGCACAACGTAGCCCAGTTTGGAACAGCCAGGCACAAAACAAAGTAAATTCAATGTCGAGTAGTACAAGAAGCATCAGAGAGACTGGTTCAGTCAATCGGGTGAGCGATTTTCATGCGTTGAACCTTATGGATTGGGTGAACAAAGGAAATGAACTATCTTTTAGCAATGCTGTACCAGCTCCTTCTTACGGCACTGTGGAACAGCAGTTAAAGACTCTAGAAGCTGAACTTTTTAAGTTAAAGAAAACACAAGTTGAAAATGCTTACTTGAGGGAATGCCTGGCCAGGGAACACATACCTAAGAGTTTAAGATGCTGGAAGTTCCCTTATGGCCTTGTGGAAGGGTCAGAACTACACCAGGAACTTATTTTGTTTAACTGACATGGGTGCAAATTACTGGAAACACTGGTAAGAGACAATGAAAGAAAACTAAATCAGTTTAAATTGACTGTGAATAACTTGAATTAACACATTTTGAATGATTTGGCCTTTTGTACTAAAGCTGAATATCAATCATTATTTGTCAATGTGGACAGACTAATGTTATAAGGGAAAAGAAGATTAAAAAACTTGCTAGGGACAAAAATGAATATGAGAATGGTTGTCTCTTCCCTCTTCCTAAAAATAGGGGCATATATGATACTAACAGTTCAAGTAGTGGTGTGCAGCAGAATATTAACAGCTTGGAAGACACTCCAGCTGTGTCTAATGAACTTGAAATGGATAATGCCCCTTTAGGGGCACCCCCCCAGAAGATCCGAAAGGATCCACAACCAGAGGCAACAGGATGCCAACAGGGACTGGAACAATACGAATGGCAGTTACTAATATGGACAGAGAAATGTTTTTTCAGGGGGGGAGGGGGAGCAGAACACAGAGACATTTCTAGTATCTGAAAATAGTGATGTTGAACATGACGTGTGTACTGATGTTCTTCATCTCACATTGCTGCAGTCCTGACACTTGGGTAGTCCGCTGTCCCAGTCGGCCCGAATACCAAAGTATAAGGCTGACGTCGGTCAAGGCGCATTAGTCTGACGTCAGGACGTCAGGGTACAAATGCGCATGACCGACGTCATTTCCTCAGTCTTTTTTGCCGCATGGTCCGATGCAGAAGCAGTTTTGCAAGTGCAGGTTGGCGTTCTGAGATTTTCCGAAGTCGGAGTTTCAGACCGAATCCAAGTTGGCTAAGTACCCCGTTGGGGAATATTTTGGTTTTTTCTTGCCTCAGTATTTTACGGATGTCAGAAAAGTGAATAACTGTATTTCTTGTGGGAAACAGATACCTCATAGGGATTACCATACCTTGTGTATACCTTGCTTAGGGCCTGAGCACGACGTTGTTGGCTGTCGCTCTTGTGCTAGATTTAACAAACGCACTATTAAGAGAAGATTAGATTGTGCCAGGTTAGTTTTGGGAAGCGTGTAATTATAAAATGCCGCCGGATGCTCCGCGCCGCTTCCAAAAAGCGCAAGGACAAAACAGCAAAGCCTAGGCTGGAAGAACCGTCCGTGCGGACGCCGGTTCTTTAGAGGGCTCCGGTGGAGCCAGAGGTTCAGCCAGAAATTTCTTTGGAATCCCAGGGAGAGACTTTATTACTGCAAGATGTGACCTCTCAGGAGGTAGGCCAGGCGGAAGGGGCTTCTCAGGTAGCTGTTCTTCCCTCCCTTACTAAGGTGGTTAGGCCCTCCCCTGCTGTTTCCAAGGCTTCTACCAGGGTCAGGCCAGGTTTTGTTTCAGGTGTTACCCCTAGTTCTTCAGGGTCTGTACCTAAGAAGCATATGCTTAAGATGGCAGAAGATTTGATTACAATGATTAGAGGTTCTATGCTCCCTCCTGATAAGAGGCCTAGGGTGGAACCTGAGCTTGGGAGTTTTGAGCAGTGTTCGGATGCTTCTGTGTCTTCGGCTGAAGACTTGCAGGAGTATTCCCCTTACTCTGATTCTGATGTAGATGATTCTACTCCTTCTGCTTCTCCTCCTGAGGATTTTTCATTTTCAGAGACTCTTCATTCCATGAGGGAGCATTTTAAATGGGAAGGTCAGGATTTCTCTGATTCCAGGAAAAGGCTTAGGGAATTTTGTTTCTACCCCAGCATAGGCCTTTAGCTATACCTCCTGTTCTAGATGTGGTGGAGGATGTTTTTGCAGAGGCTTCTCTGAACCCTGATTCTTTGCCTCCTGCTCCAGTTAAACCGGATAGATATTATAGGGTGCCTGAAGCTCATAAGTATCTTTTAAGAGTCCTAGGGCAGACCCAGAAACTGTTTCACAGGGGCCTAAAGGTGTTAAGGCTTCTGTTGTTAAAAATCCTGTTCCTCCAGATAAAGAGGCAAGGGCTTTGGATAGATGGGGAAAGAAAGTGTATACCTCTTCCACTTTGGCCATGAGAGCTTTGAATTGCCAGTTTCACATGTTGAAATTCCAAAATTATCTCCTTTCACAATTAAAGTCTAAGGTAGATGCTTTGGCAGAAGGTATTGAGTGTAAAGAGTTGCAGGATTTAGTTCATGTTTCTGAACAGGTGGGTAAGCATTCTTTGCAATGTGGTTTTGATGCTGTGCAGGCCTCTTCGAGGGTGGCTGCCACTGGTTCGGTTCTTCGCAGGCACGCCTGGCTGAGGGATCAGAATTTAGCTGAGCATGTCAAGACAAGGATTTTAGATGCTCCTTTACAATCTGATGTGTTGTTTGGTCCGCCTGTTGAAGCAGTTTTAAAGAAAATGGAAGACAAGGCTAAGTCTATGCAGACTGTTAAAGATTTTTTGCAGGTTCAGCCTCCGAAGTTTAGTAGAAATTGGCCTACCAAGGGGTGGACATATCCTGCTTATGATTCCCAGTCTAGGGGTAGGTCTAGACGTGGTAGGGGCAGAGCTCAAGGTTCTTTTAGGCCTAGAACAGGAAGTTCACCTGCTCAGTCTTCTGGTGAGGGCAGGGGTCAGTCCTTTCGTAAACAGACCCAACGACCTGCCTTTTCAGCTGCCAGAATCTTCTCGTCTGGCAGCACCTTTGGGAGGAAGGTTGGCACTTTTCAAAGAAAACTGGAGTTTAATTACCCAAGACAGATGGGTATTGGATATCATTCACCACGGTTACAGGTTTTATTTCCATACCTTGCCTCCTTTCAAAGGCATGCCAGACATTCCTCCTCAACAAAGGAAAGAGGCTCACAAGCAAATTTCTCTATTACTCCAAATAGGGGCCATTCAGCCGGTTCCTGTGCCAGAAAGGGGCCTAGGATTTTATTCACGCCTGTTCCTAGTACCAAAAAGGGGAACACGTGGAGACCGATTTTGGATTTATCTATCCTCAACACTTATCTGGACATTCCCAAGTTCAAAATGTTGACGTTACAACAGCTTTTACCTCTGTTGGGCAAGGATCACTGGATGGTAACTTTGGATCTCAAGGAAGCTTACCTTCATGTTCCTATCAGGCTAATTTGCAGAAAGTATCTGCGTTTTCGAGCTGGAAATTCTCATTATCAGTTCTCTGCATTGCCCTTTGGCTTATCTACTGCGCCCAGAGTATTCACAAAAGTTCTGGCTCCAGTGATAGCTTTCTTCAGGCTAAAAGGAATACAAATCTATCCTTATTTGGACGACTGCCTGATTCTGGCTCAAGAAAGGGACGTGCTTCTTCAGCATTTGGAATATGTGATAGCAGTGCTAAGATGCCTAGGGTATTCTGTGAACGAAATAAAGTCCAGTCTAGTACCCTCTCAAGACATGTGCTTTCTGGGTGTGAGACTGAATACAGCAACCCAGATGGCCTTTTAACCCCGGACAAACAAAAGAATCTTTCTCTTTACTTCCATCAACTATCTCATCAGTCCGGGCTGACTGCAAGGACAGTCCTTCAAGCCTTAGGGTTCATGGCATCTTGTATTCTGGTGCTTCCCAATGCCAAACTGCATATGAGGAAGCTGCAATGGTATCTCAAAAATGTATGGACACAGCACTGCCAGGATTTGGACACTGTCATTCAAATAATACCTTGCATTCAGAAGGAATTTTTGTGGTGGGCTCAGGAATGTCACCTAAACAAGGGACTCTCTGTGACCCGGCCAGAGGCGAGTCAGATTCTAACGACAGATGCCTCGGACACAGCTTGGGGAGCTCATCTGAATGGAAAGTGGATACAAGACAAGTGGCCTGCCAGACTGCAGCACCTACATATCAACATGAAAGAGATGTTAGCAGTCCAGTTTGCATTAATGGCTTTCAAGGATTTACTTCTTCCAGGGCAGGTGTTGATTCTAACAGACAACACAACTGTCATGTGGTACATCAACAAACAAGGGGGAACACATTCTTATCCTCTATGCAGGCAAGCAATGATTTTATGGGAGACTGCGCTAAGCTTGCAACTGAATCTTCAAGCAAGGTTTCTGCCGGGAGCACAGAACTCCTTAGCAGATGTGTTAAGCAGGCAAATCATGGATCCCCACGAGTGGAAACTGGATCTTCATGTATTTCAGAAATTGACAGTGTCATGGGGAACTCCAGACATAGATCTGTTCGCTTCTCCACTAAACCACCAGCTCCCAAAGTTTTGCACGAAAAGGTTTCATCACACAGCTTGGAAAGTGGATGCTCTTTCTTTCAGTTGGAAAAATCTTCATGTGTATGCCTTCCCACCTCTGCCTCTCCTCCCAAAGGTACTCCTAAAGGTCAGACACGACAAGCCAAGGATGATTTTAATAGCTCCAGATTGGCCTCGGCAGCACTGGTACCCATTACTGAGGAGTCTGGTAAGGAAGCCTCCATGGCCCTTACCCTTGATTCCACACCTATTGTCTCAGAAGGACGGTCATCTACTCAATGTCAAGCTTCACTCTCTTCATCTAACAGCCTGGCATATTCTGTTTTGAACCATAGCAGGTCTCAGCTTCCTCAACAGGTTTTGAATGTGATTATGGAAGCCTGAAGACCTAGTACAAGGAAGGTGTACGCAGAAAAATGGAAGAGATTTTTATTTTGGAGTGCAGCAAAGGATTTGGATGTTTCTGAGCCAAATTTGAGTGTGGCTCTTCAATATCTTACTGAGTTATTGGACAAAGGTTTGTCTTTCTCTTCCATTAAGATTCATGCTGCAGCAATTTCAGCTCACTATGATTGTGACCCACCATTGTTTTCTCATCCTTTGTTCAAGCAATTTCTTAGAGGGGCAAAGAATATAAGACCCCACGTAGAGCTCCTACTCCTGCTTGGGACCTCAATTTTGTGTTGGAGAAACTCACTCTACAACCTTTTGAGCCTGCAGCTACTGCTGACTTGAAATATTTGTCATGGAAGACTGCTTTTTTGTTAGCCATTACCTCTGCAAGAAGGGTGTCTGAATTGCAGGCCCTTATGGCGGTGGAGCCTTTCTTGATTTTTCATAAGGATAGGGTATCTTTACGTACTAATCCTTCTTTTATGCCTAAAGTGGTTTCTAGTGTGGCTTTAAACCAAACTATTCATTTGCCTACTTTTTATGCAAATCCCCAAAATAAGGGGGAAAAGATTTTGCACACTTTAGATGTACACAGGCAGTTGCGTTATTATTTAAGCAGGACTAAGGATTTTAGGCAGTCTCAGCAGTTGTTTGTTTCTTTTGCTTTGGGTTCTCAGGGCAAGCCTGTGTCAAAACAAACTATTTCTAAGTGGATTGGGTTTTGCATTACTTTTTGTTACTCCCATCATGGCAAGGAGATTCCAGCTGGGATTAGGCCTCATTCCACTAGGGCTACTGCCACGTCTACTGCATTTCTAAGGGGGGTGGCAACTAAGGATATTTTGGAGGCAGCTACTTGGAGTTCAGTGCATACTTTCTCTAAGCATTACCACCTTCCTCTCTACTCTAAATCTAGGGCTGGTTTTGCCACTGCTATTTTACAGGGTATGTTGGCAGCTCCTGCTTCTTTGTGATTTGCCATCCTCCCTTACCTCTGCTTTGGGATTCTACCCAAGTGTCAGGACTGCAGCAATGTGAGATGAAGAACATAGTACAGTTTTGTACCTACCATAAATGTAGATGTTCGAAGATCCACATTGCTGCAGTCCAATTTACCCTCCCTCCTTCCCCTCTGTGTTTAGGGGTGGTTGTGTGGGTGGGATTGTACCTTTCTGACTTTGTATATATTGTATATATATTTGGTACAGGGGTGTTTGGTGTGTTGTTGTTTTTGGTTTGGCCTTATCTTTTTAGGGTCTTCTGACATCTGGGGCAAGAAAAGACTGAGGAAATGACGTCGGTCATGCGCATTTGTACCCTGACGTCCTGACGTCAGACTAATGCGCCTTGACCGACGTCAGCCTTATACTTTGGTATTCGGGCCGACTGGGACAGCGGACTACCCAAGTGTCAGGACTGCAGCAATGTGGATCTTCGAACATCTACATTTATGGTAGGTACAAAACTGTACTTTGTGACTAATGAACATAATGATTTTATGATTTACAATTACAGTAGTGAAACTGTTACTGGTGAATGGGCCCCTTTATTTGAAAAGGGCATGAATTTTGTACCATTAAGAAATGTTAATGTTGACAAGTATCTCCTAGATTTAAAAATATATACTAGGAAATTAAATTTAAATTGCTTTTTTCAGAAGAATGGTACCTATGAACCAGTTAAGGGTTGTACAAGAATGAATACATTCAACCCTCCACCCCACCCTACTATTCGTTTATTTGAAAAATGTGTATGAATGATATCAGAATGTTAAACAAATCCAAAATTAGTACATTTAATTTAACAGAGTGTGAAACAAGACTTTTCCAGAGTATTTGTTCCAATAAATCCATTAGAATTATGAAGCCTGATAAGGGGAGAGATTTGGTGGTCGTGGACCAACAAATGTACATAGATAAAATGTTGGGAATTCTATATGGTGACTGTTATGTGGAAAGCTCTCTAAATTAGTTTAATATAGCTAACAGAAATATTGATGTCACTTTGAATGATTTTTTTATTTAACTATCAGATAACACAGGAAGAACATATCTTTCTAATACAAATGTACCCCAAAACTCCAACAATATTTGGAATCCCCAAGATACATAAAAGCATCAGAACCCCCCCCAAGGCCTATTGTGGATGCAAAAGCATGGAAAACAACACCTTTAGCCAAATTTCTTGATTTTCATTTAAAATCTATGCTTCTTGATTACCAACATATACTCAAGGATTCGTGGGATTGTTTGAAGAAAATCAAGAAATAATTATATAGTAATAAATTAATTTTGGCTACCATTGATGATAAAAGATTTATTTAGCATAATACCACATGAAGAGGGCCTTGACCTATTTTATGATTTTTTATGCAGTAACACAGATATAAGGCATGAAAGGATATTATTGTTTAGAACTTTAATGGAATTGGTCCTTAACAATTGCATCATATTTCAGAACCACCTATTTAAACAGACAACAGGCATAGAAATGGGGACGGCCTGTTTGCCAATATAGTTTTGGCCCAGTGGGAACTCCCTCAGGTATTCACTTCAGAGCTATTCAAGCTGTGTAAATTCTATGGGAGATTTTTGGACGATATATTAATATTCTGGGAAGGCAGTGAAAATTAATTAGATATTTTTTGAATTTTTAAATGCTAGTACATCTTTTTTAAATTTCACTATGGAACAAAGCAGTGACAAGTTCAATTTTTTGGACATATTTATTGTCAAAAATTAAGTAGAACAGAACTTTAAAACCACAATATAGAGAAAACCCACATATTCTAATCCCCTTACACTACGAGAGTGGACACCCTGACTTTCAAAAAAAGTCACTTGTCAAAGGCCAGTGTGTTAGATTGACACATATGATCAATGACAAAGAAATGCTCTATGAAGAGAGGGACAAGTTTGGGGGTATGTTACAACAAAGAGGGTATCTTAATTTTATTGAACCAATTCTTAATGAGGTCACGGAAAAAGGGGTATGTGGACACTTTTTTCCATTATTAGGGACTGATACATCTGGTATTTTTACCTCTAATGTTAACATTTTTAGTGAAGTTACAAACATGACCCAAGATTTCAGCAAGGCCCTTATTTTAACATATAACCCATTATTTTATGATGTCAAAGACATATTAAATAAGAATTGGTTTATTTTTAGAGGAGATCAAGAATTGTTAAAAAAATGTGGGGGGAAAGCCATGTGTTGTATATAAAAAAGATGCTTGTTTTAAAAATTTTCTTGAACAAAACACAGAGGGTTACAAAACCTGTGGAAAAGGACGGATGACCAAATGTGGTCATTGTACACAGTGTTCCAGAATTTTTGAAATGGGCACCTTGCATATTCCACATTATGGTCTAATACATTTGAGCCATAGGTTGAATTGTAACAGCACTTTTGTAGTTTATGCAGCCTTATGTCAATCCTGTGAAGGATTTTATATAGGGATGACTAAAAAGACTTTCAGAGTGCATATATACCAACACAATTGTTTTTCTTTTGGCTTTTCCCGGTTAGTGGTCGCCACAGTGGAACTCTGGTCTGCTAATGATTGGCAGTTGATTTTTATGGTGCCAAGGTGCCAGCCCGATGCCCAACCTTCAACAAAGGCATGCCCATTCACGCATGTCTTTCGACTGCCACTCAATCGCAGGGAGGACATGTAGACTCCACACAGTAGACGCTCCAGCCGAGAATCGAATGGGAGAACCTTTTGCTGTGAGGCGAGAATGCTACCGCTGCACCACCGCGGCTTATGATATTAAAAAAGCCAATGAAAAAAATGCATTGGCATTGCACGAGATCAAACAGGTGTCCCTGTGGACTATGATGTTTGCAGATGACATTGTGATATGTAGTGAGAGTAGGGAACGGGTGGAGACGACCCTGGAGAGGTGGAGATATTCTAGAGAGAAGAGGAATCAAGGTCAGCAGGGCTAAGACAGAATATGTGTGTGTAAATGAGAGGGAAGATAGAGGAATGGTGAGGGTGCAGGGAGTAGATGTGGAGAAGATGGATGAGTTTAAGTACTTGGGATCAACAGTTCAGAGTAATGGTGAGTGTGGAAGAGAGGTGAAGAGAGTACAGGCAGGATGGAGTGGGTAGAGAAGAGTGTCAGGAGTGATGTGTGACAGACAAGTACCAGTAAGAGTGAAAGGGAAGGTCTACAAGAGGGTAGTGAGACCCAGCTATGTTATATGGGTTGGAGACAGTGGCATTGACAAAAAGGCAGGAGTTAGAGCTTGACGTGGTAGAGTTGAAGATGTTAAGATTTGCACTGGGTGTGACGAGGATGGACAGGATTAGGAATAAGTATATTAGAGGGTCAGCCCAGGTTGGAAGGTTTGGAGACAAAGCCAGAGAGTCTAGATTACGTTGGTTTGGACATGTGCTGAGGAGGGATGCAGAGTATATTGGGAAAAAGATGCTAAGGTTGAAGCTGTCAGGTAATGGGAAAAGAGGAAGGCCTAAAATAAGGTTTATATATGAGGTGAGAGAGGACATGCAGGTGGTTGGTGTGACAGAGCAAGAAGCAGAGGACAGGAAGAAATGGAAACAGTTGATCTGCTGTGGTGACCCATAACAGGAGCAGCCGAAAGAAGAAGATGTGGCAGTTGAGATTTAATGCCAACACCCCCCCCCCCCGGGTTGAATGATATTATTTCCCCCTCTAGTTATTTAAAACTGAAAGCTGAATTTTATCTTTGATAGTTTTGTAATGTTTTAACTTGCACATCAAATACGGAAAGTAGGGGAAAATGTGATTAATTTGTTTGTAATACATCTTTTTATACTGTCTTAGTGTATCAGCAGTATGCTGGATTGATGTTTATTTATACATAAGGGTTACTGTAAAGAACAAACACTGTTGTAGTTTGTTTCATCTTGCAATGTTTTTATTATTATTTCGTAATCAAGTTTCACATATATTTCAATGTTTAGTTTTAAAATGTAGTGTTGTAATACAATCTGAATCCTGTAGAGGCAATATAGCTTGCGAAACAGTGTTGCAATACAATTTGAATCCTGTAGAGGAAATTAATTGTGGTCATGTAGTGGTGCCTGGCTTTTAAAAGGAAGTGATGTCAATGTTTTATGTAATCTGATGAAGTCAAGTGTATCTACTGACGAAAGCACTCATTAAAAGAGTATTTTTCTTCATATTTGTGGTGGTCTTTCTTATTTTCATTCTGTTGTAGACTTTGTTTATGGCAGGGGACCACCAAATTGGCTTCCTTTTTTTGGAGGATAACGTCTTGATTCTGTTAGGGATAGCACAACCAATGCACTCATGTAAGTGCTTATAGAGTGCATTTATGTAGGATTCAGCAGTTGTAACTGTATTGTCCTTCTGCATGGGTGTCTGCGTTTTTTTAATCAGTGCCCTTGTTTCCATTCATGAAATAGAGCCTTTCCAAATGGTCAGCTAATTGCATTTTTTCTGTTACAAGTACAACACAACACAGTCTAGAAAGGTTATGGCAAACTGTATCAGGTCAGCACTGCAGCCTTCTTTGAGAATGTTCAAGTATTAGGCTGCCCAACTATCATCCATGCGAGCATTCTCAAAACATTGCAAAATAAGATGCTCCATTCACGGATACAGCAAATTTTGCTACTGTAGTAGCTCAAAGGATGCCGCAGACCAAACACCCTTGTGAAGCCGATTAATTGTATTTCAGTGTACCCTCCCATTCATATGATGTTTATGGTAAACACAGTACAACAATGCAGTAAATCACCATCATAGTACATGTGTACCAATAAGAAACTCACTGCTGCACGACAAGGCTCCCTTTTTCACCTTCGTACTGTGTGCATACTATGTCTGGTAACTACACCTTTTGCAACACCTTTTATGGCAGTCTATCAAGAATTCCTAGGCAGATTATTCGTATGTGCTTTTTTCAAATTAGAAATCCGGATGGAAATGTATGATTATCCTTTTTTTAAGATTGCTGAACCTTTCAAACTGTTTGCATAATACTGAATCCCATTGACTCAATGGGATTCTATATTATGCAAGCAGCTTGATAGGTTCAGCAGTCTGTAACTTTTAGGGATTTTACTTGTCCTGAACTACAACAATCATGAATTTATCAACCCCGCTTTTACGTCTGACCCCTTACCATGGGGAGGAAGAAGCCATCGTTATAATCCATATGCTCTCCACTCAAGTTCACCCTTCTGGTGCCAACACTGCAGTCTTGGGCTCTGAATCCCTGAACATGTCTTGAAAGGACTGCTGAGCATTAGCCAGGAGTTCCTCAAGTTTGGTGGGGACACCTGCATCTCCAGACATGTTGCAATACAAGTGCAGAGGCAGAGATCTTGGAAGCTGGTATTTGTAGAAAATAACAAGTGTACTAAAATCGACTGCATTAGAAAATGAAGTATATGGCTTAGCCTCAGATGAAGTGGTGAAGTACACTAGTCAAGCTAAAACATAAAACACAGACTAACCATTCAAAACGTTGCACTACTTGTGAAATAGAAATTAAATTAAACACACTCCTCCAAGCAGACCGCTAGAATCAAAGGCGCTATGGCGTTGTTCTTAAATTTCCTTTGTTGTTTTCCTAAACTGCAAATCCTTCTATTACACACAGTTCCAGCTCGCTCTGCAGGACCACAGCACAGACACACAACATTCTTCTTTCTAATTTAAACTGTAAATGTGGGAATACGTTGGCACTGTCTCTATCCAAGGCAGACTTCCACATATGCAGGAAGTATGTCCTGTGAAAGTGCCTAATGTAGGATTTTTTTTTATATTAAAAAAAAAACTTTTCTGCCATTGCTAATTTTTTTCTTGTATATACCTAACCAACCAAGTACGTACACCTGGAGTACATGTATCCCAGGTTGGGAATAGCTTCTTTAGAGGAATGAAAGAGAAACGGCGCATCCCATTCTCACTTGAAAGCAAAAAAAAAATGTTAAATGTTTTACCATTTGCTATAATATGCAATCAATCAAATCCTAAGGGGGGGGGGGGCAGTTCTGTGAATGTGTAGTCTTTTGATAATTGAGAGAATTGGTATAACAAAGGGACATGCCTACTGCAGCACAATGCAAGGAAAAAAGGTGTCCTTTTGCAAATAAAAAAAAGTGAAAAATATTGCCATTTATTTGCACATGAAAATGAAACAGCGTAAACAAAACTGAGGTGGATACAGATTCATGTTTTGCATACGAGTAGTATCTGTCACGATGTATATAAAATCAGGACTGCATATGCTGAGTTGAAAGGGTATTAAGTTTTTTATGCTACAAATAGAAAGACGTCATAACGTCTGGAAAGGTGATAGTCTAACAGGCAAAAAAAACGTCTAATATGGAAAATTAGCATGAAAGTTTGTATAGCAGGAGTACTTTCCTCTGGTATATTTTTTGCAGCTTCAAGCAAATTGCCTGATTTTCTTTTAGAATCTGGAGTTGCCAGTTCAAATGTCAACTACAGAAACCACAAGGGTCTATAAAATTGACTCATGTTCAAGAGAGTGGAAAAAAAAAGAACAGTGCAAGCCTTTCTAGCTGTTGCCATACACACACTGCATTCATGTACTCGTGTACAGATAGACATACAGGAACCCCACCCACACTCATGCACACACACCTGCAGCCAGACACACACACATGGACTCATGAGTACACACATGCATATCCAGTCAACTAAACACACACACATGAATTCACCAGCATCGATGCGTGCACATGCTCATACATAGACACACACATACTCATATACATATGCACACAGACTCATACGCGTACAAACACACATGCACAGAATGTGCATAGGTTGACAGATTCATGGGTGGTTACTACCCTAACAGCCTGCAAGCCTTTGCAAGCCTAGCCATATTTATCCTGAGTTACCCCAATTATCAGTACTTAGGTGAGAGTAGTTTGCAGGGTATGAGCCCAATACTGACTTCCTCTGTCCATGTGGTACATGGGCACCACACCAGGAGTGAATTTATAATTACCCACCATTGATCTAGGTTACACTTGAAGATGGACAAGAGAGGGCCTTTGTTTCATGTGAATGGGAAGCTTGTTCCAGAGAATGGGTAGTCTTTGGGAAATGTGCTGGTCTCTCCAGCATGATTTGTTCATGTCCGAGGCAAGAAAATACCAGGGGCAAGTTTAATTTATAAATGTGTGACATTTCCATTATGTCAGAGTCAGATACTGCTCTTAAGCCAGACATAGATCACCCCTTAGAAGCCTGTAGTAGACAGAATACAGTGACAGGGCTTTCAATCTTTCTGTGTAGGACATGTTTGTGTACCCTGTATTTTCTTGGTGAGAAACCTCTGTGGTCTCTCCAGCTGTTGTACGTATTTGGTGAGGTACATGCAAAAGGGTGCATTGTAGTCAATAACTGGTCTGACTAGGGATGAATACAATGGAATTATATTGTCCTGAGATCTAGAAGGTGGTACCTAACCAATGTCAGATTGCCCGGTATGGTGTCTATCCCTCTGGTTTTGAAATATTTATGTGAATTACTCAACTCTGACTTATCTTATGCATCTATCTGGGTGCATCTTGCTGCTATCTCAGCTTTTATGCCTATGGAAATTCTATTTCACCTGTTTTATGCTCAAACAGTTTACAAAGTCAATGTTACAGTTGAGACCCCCTTAAAAACAAAAACCTCCTCCTTGGGATCTCAACTTTGATCTTGAAAATTTGACCTTATCTCATTTGAACTCCACTTTTTAAGCTGATTTGAGGTTTACACTTGGAAAACTGTTTTGCTTATTGCTCTGACATCGGTACGGTGAGTGCCTGAGCTGCAAGCTCTCGTGGTTGGCCACCTACTAATTTTTCATAAGGATACAGTTGTTTTATGTAGTAGTCCTCCTTTCATGCCAAAAATTGTTTCTGAATTTATCCCAAATCAAACTGTCAATCTCCTAGTTTTGTTTATGGAACCTAAAAACAATGGGGAGAGGATTCTGCATACCTTGAATGCACACCGTCCACTCCAGTACTATCTTCACAGAACTAAGGCCTTTAGGATAGCTTAAAGCTGTTTATTTCCTATTCGGGGGGGGGGGGGGGTCAACCTGTCTGTATGCAAACAGTTGCTCATTGGTTATCCTTTGTTATTTTGTTACTCCAACCATGGTAAGGTACATTCCACCAGAGCCTTATGCCTTTTGGTGTCATGTTGTTAGAGTGGACTCAAAAAGTATTCTAGAGGCAACGTCTTGTTCCTGTCTTCATAGCTTTACAAAGCACTACAAACTGTATTCTTAAGATCCATAGCAGGGTTTGTGAGGACCATTCCTCAGGGCCTCCTGCATCTTTCATTCCACCTCCCAGTTAGGGTAAGCTTTGAATATCTACCACTACGCCATTGAGGCAGTGTTAATGAACATAGTGGAGATGCACAAGTCCTATTTGCCTGTAACAGTAGACCTTATAATTTTGCACTGCTTCAGTGGGTGGCAACCACCATCCACCTGATTGTGTATATAATTTGATGGTATCTCACCCTGTTGTGTTATTTAGCTTTGATTATTTGTGTTGGTGTTTTATGGCTGAGGACTGGTTAGTATCAAGAAGTTCTTGTTTCTGGTCCTTCTTGGTTTATCCTAGTTGGTGCTAAAACCTGAATAACTGAATTTCTGTGACAGTTGTTAGGCTTTCCTAAAGGGAAGGGATTCGCTAATCCCCTATTGCAGTGAATTGAAGGAGGGGATTCTGCGCTATGGAAAGCTGCCAGTGTAGGTGTGTTCTGCAGCCACAGAACCTATATGCTGTACTGAAGCAGTGTGAAATTCCAACATCCACTGTTACAGGTAAGTAGAACTTGTGCAGCTGTACTTTTTTAGGGCTGACGTCTTGCAATGTCTGCCAGTATGAGTTTCACAACCAAGGCCTGTACTTAATTTTTGTTTTGCAGCAGTTTAATAGTCCTATGTGTTAGTCTGAAACCTTTTTGCTGTACCTGCTGATGGGTTCAGTGATTGTATCTATACTCTTCATCAATTAGAAACTAGCATCTCTTTCTCTCTGAAGTTTGTGTCCCCTGTGATGATAAATGCTATTCCTTGATGTACTTTACTATATTTGCATGCTTGTACCCCTTGCTTGTCATTTCTTTTTTTTTTACTGGTCACATGTTTTTAATCTCTAGACTTGATATTATTGTTTCTTTACTCCATTGTTACCGTGTCTTGAGGCTGGTGGAGGACATTTCCTGACAGACTGGCAGGGCTCATCTATATATCTGGTAGGTGGGCAAGTAGTTAGGCCTTCAATAGGAGGATTGGATGGGGCCTTGTCTTTAAATTGGCCTTCCTGACTTTTCTGGTGTGGGGGATCACCCATGATTAGTAACTTGGAAGAGATGCACCCCTGTCTCCCCATCTGATGGGTGGTATCATCCTGGATAGTAAATCTGCGTTTTCCCTGATTGATTGACTTGGGTCTTTTGTATGATTTTGGGAAGTGCTGTATCGGTCATTCAGACCTGTATGAGGGGTTGTCTGGGCTAAGGCTTCATATCTCTCTCTTGTCTCATCAAGACCTATTTGCATCAGTCAGTCCTAGTTCAAGAAGAGCCAGAGTGTGAGCCAGCAAGCAAGATCCTTATCCTGGACTTAACAAGTGTTTAACAGTTTCCTGCAGCTGGAATCATAAGTGTGAGATTTCGCACTGAAGAATCTCTGTCCTTTACCATTGCACTGTGCCTTATGTAGCACTGTCCTAAAGTCACAGTCACATGCAGGCCCCAATCTGCTTGACTTTCTGAATATGGCTAAAGCTCACTAGTGCACAACTTCACATGAGTTTGGTCATTAAGCTGTTGGAGGATACAGGCCTGCCCTCCTCTTTTGGCTTCTTTTTGGAATCAAATAGGGATGTTTTCATTGACAAGCTAGATGAGCTCTTTTGGCCACTATTTTTTTATATCCATCTTAAATGGACCACTCTTTAGGGAGTTCCTGTAGAATGATGCTTTCTCTTGTTTTGTTTTGGGTTATAGTTGGTGTATGGTTCCACTAGCTTAGCCTTTTGTAGGTGCTGCCTTGGAAGCCTGGAGACATTGTTGTGCTGCTGTGGCCTTTTGAGGGCTGATGCCTTGTATATGCCATCAACAGATTAGCTTTCTGATGAAGTCATTCCAACTTTTCTGTGGTCTCATTGGGCCAGTAGCGCTCCCAGGAACCTCAGTCTGGTTCTCTTCAGCCTGTGGACAAGGATTCCTGGATGTGAATAGGTGTAAAGTGAATATATATCTTTTTCTGTGTCCTCATGTTGCAGTTTTTTGGATTCGATGGATGCTCAACTGTAGAAGTTTTTTGAATTCGATGGATGCTCAACTGTAGAGCAGCAGGCTCTGTTTGCCTGTTTCGAATGGCATAGACAAGCATCCCTTGGATGATAGACTTGGATATTTACTAAATGCTTTTGTTGTCAGAAAATTAATTTTTGTTAGAGAATGTAGCCCATGCTTTAGTTTCCTTGGTGCCAAATAGCTGTTCTCTTTAAAAAAAAAATAGGTGGGGTGAGTCTCCTGCTTTTATTCCTCCTCCTCTCTCCTGTTATGTGTGGACCTAGACAGTCATCCTTACCGTCAGCCACCAATCATGGAAACTCTTCTCTCATACTTTAGTACCTGGCTTCATGTTTGCATTGGGAGCAGTTTGTAGGGGTGGGGTATTAGAAAGAGTCTTCTTACTAAACACATCCTGCTGGAGGAATGATTTGCTCCGTGATGCCCTTAAGGCAAGTTGCTTTGCTTCTTGCTGAAGCAGAGTTTGCAGTTCTGGCCCTTGGACACATATATGCCTGTTTTCCAGCTACAGAATTACATACTGCTTGATTAGAACAGGCGCATGCCATGGTCCTGTGCTTGTGTTTGCTAGGAGTTAGCAGAGCTGGCAGACGTAACTCCATCTCCCTCTTCCTCAAGAAGTGTGAGCCAGTTTAAAAAAAATAAATAAAAAAAACATAAAATAAAATTTTATCCACTCATGCCACCTCCTTGGCCATCCCCTGTAGCATCCAAACTTCTAATCCAACCTACAGTAAGGATCTTCTTCTTCTTTCGGCTTTTCCCGGTTAGGGTTCGCCACAGCGGATTATCTGTCCGCTCATGATTGGCAGTGGAGTTTTACAGTGTTGAGTTGCCAGCCCGGCGCCCAACCTTCCACAGAAGGCGCACACATTCATGCCTAGGGGCAATTTAGTGTCCAACAAAACTAACATCAAGAATAACTTAAATTGACAAATATATTCCAAAAATAAATGCTCTAAAGAGGGAGTTTCATTCACATTAATACTGAATATAAATAGAATCACATGAACAACAATACTGAATCCGATATCTATGCTATACAACATTTTCGGCTGTTATTATTAGCATTTCAGTAAAATATACAGTAGTTTAAATTAACTATGAATCTGCTTCAATATTAACTTTTGGCTTTGTGACCTGAAGTTACAGAGTTACATTCTTGAAAACAAGGGCCTTACAGGTTAACTACCTAGTTTACAAACTGTGGTTAAATACACAAAACACTAATAATAAGTAACATACCACCCAGCCTCTGAATCTAACAATCATTGCAAAGTGTCAGGAAGAAGTATCTCTTTACTGGCTTAGTTCAAAGTATCTACGTATACTTAAACAAGTCCAGAATTTGAAGAAACCCAGTAAGTCTTGAAGAAGCAAGCCTAAATCTGAGGACATAATCACAGTTGTTTAACCAAACCACAACTGCAGAGCTCTAATTTACAGTGCACACAAAATGTAGTCCATGATGAAAGTTATCTAATTATTTTATTTAGTTACCGGGTTAGTCCCACGAGGCCAATAGCCTTTTTTCTTGGGGGACCCAAAGTCATATTCAATACGACCTAAGTGAAATCTGACCAAAGCACTGGGAACCTTCCCCTCCTCTGTTCGATAAGTACCACAGCGCATTTTAGATGCATCTGAGCTACCTCCACCCACAGGCAGATGGGGCCTGAGGTGAAATAAAACAGCCAAGTTTCTGTTATCACTTTATTCCATCAAGCTAGCTCCACCCACATTCCTCCTGTTTTAGGAGGAGGAGTCCTCTTGAGTATCCTAAGTTTAAAGAGAAGTATTCTGTGCTAATTCCAGCCTCTGCACCTGCCAGACGTTAGTGGTGCTGGGATAGTCTTTCCTCCTTGGCGTTTGTTCAGGCCAGACTGACCAAGAAGCTTGGAGAACTTTCTGTTCAGAATATGCAGCAGTAGGGCTGTTGCATGTGCTTGGATGCTTTTTTCTTTTCCTTCCTTCCTCATTCCCAAAGAAAGCTTATTGGAGGAGGCCAGGCTTGATCTGTCATTATGAGATGGCTGCTGCTGCTTTTCCTAGTGAAATGGAGTCCCACCCTCCTTACCAGGCCACTGTGACTGTTGTCAGGGACTCTTCTTCACAAGATAGTGGAGTAGAATGGCCAGGTTTCCACAACTTTCCATGCATTTATGAGGCTTTAGTCTAGGATTGTCTGAGTGTTTTATTGGACAGCAGTCCTGGTTGTGTCAGTTGCCTCTAGAAGTCCCTCCATTTACTGATCCATCCCAGATGTCCAGTCTGACCAAAACCTGGGGAGATTGCTCCAGTGTGCAGTCCCCATAGGGATTTCCTGCTTTGGGATTCTTTGTGGTGTGTGTGTGCGTGCACGCGCGTGTGGGTGGATCGGTGGAAGGTGACGGACCTCCAAGAAATTCTGCATGGATAGAAGTGCAAAATTAATTTTTACAGCTCAACTGTTTTACCAACTGCTGCCATGCTTCCCTGGGAATCTGGCATCTTTTTCAGATTAGCCATGAAATAACCTACAGGTTCATATCTTTTTTCTTCCAGCCACAAAAAGAACAAAATTACTAAACATTTTGTATCACACCAGGCTGCTAAGGTGCCTCAGACACAGATGGGTAAAACTCCTGTGGCCACTACTGGTTCCTCAGATTATAAATCTTGTTCCATGGCTCCTTCTGGTTGTAGTCCCTACAGCCACCACAGACTGGGGTTACACACGTCCTGTGAGGCTGTGGAGTGCCCTTTGTAGGCAAGAGAAACTGACTGCTGTTACTCTTAGGAGAGGAGGGCGGGAAGTGACACTCTGCCTATGTAGAAATGCCATGCCTGTCCATAAGGAGGCATTTCCTGGTAAAAGTGCATCTGTCTGTAAGTTCCAATCAAAAAGAAAGAAAAACTTTGACATTTATTCTGCTGTCTGTCACTTTAGACAGGAGTGATTTATTGGGGTTAATGAAGGTTAACACACACACACACACACATATACATGTATATATATATATATATATATATATATATATATATATATATATATATATATATATATATATATACACATACATCATACATACACACATGTATGTATATATATATACGTATGTATATATATATATATATATATATATATATATATATATATATATATAAAACAACTAACCGCACGTAAAATGCAGGCAGACTGGATAAAAACTCCAAAGACCAATGATCAAAGGATGCATTTCATCTCCAGCAAATGTGAAAAATCCTTTTCAGCACTATAAAGTGCCTAGCATTTGTTTCACATAAAGTCAATCCACAGGAGGCCAACAGATAATAAAACACCTTGACTCATTTATTTAGGCAGAGGCGCAAACTAAAAACGACTATACAACAAACAAACATAACGGATAAGCGCTTTCAGGTTAGTACATCAACCCTTCATCAGATCCATAGAATAAAAAGGCACCAAAAACTTTTTAAAAGACTCTGTACCAATGGCACATCAGTTAGTGTGATCACGCCCATCTACATCATGTCGAACACTCCTTCTCAGCCTCCTTTTCCTTGATGCTGGCTGTATGGGAAAAGTTGTATTTAGCCCAGGTTTCAGATGTGCTTGTAGTTTGCCCATCCAATGCATTTCTTTCTGTTCAAGTCTGCTATTAATGTTACCCTCCCTTTTGGACATATAAACCACTTTCAAGACCCTAAAAGCAAAACTGTGGTTGGAATTAGCTCCGATGTGTTTTGCGAATAGATTTTTAAGATCTTTAAGTCTAATGTCACTAATGTACTTAGAAAGTCTCTCCTTCATTTGTCTGATTGTTTTCCCTACATAAAACTGTTCACATCTGGAGCATGTTGCTAGGTAGACCACGTTCCTCATCGTACAGTCTGCATAAAAATTAGATACATATTTCTTCCTAGTAGTAGGGTGGACGAAACAATTGTCCGTGCAGATGAATTTGCACATTGTACATCTCCTACACGGAAAAGTACCTTTCCTTGCTGATTCAATACTTGGCACCAAATAGTTCTCTTTACATAAAATATTTTTCAGATTACTGGCATTTCTGTAGCTAAAACTTGGTTCTTCACCCACTATTTCTCTACATTCATCATTGGATAACAGAATCTTCCAGTTTCTCTTTATTATTTTACTCATTTCATCTGTATCTCGGTCTCTTTGAACCATTGCTAACTTGCCCGTGTATTGCATTCTCCTGTTTACCTCGTAGGAATGGTCTAGCTGTACTCTCCCTTTCACTCATTACTTGTATTTTATTCATTGTTACTTCCTTTTCTTTATATCCTCTCCTTTTTAGATGTTCAGACATCTCATCCATCCTATTCTTAATCGTAGCATCATTCGAATGTATAAGCGACATCCTTAAGAGCTGACTTCTCATGATACTCTTATAGGTGCGTCGTGGATGCATACTGTTCATTATTTTTCCAACATTCTTTCCTGAATAGACTGGTTTCTATGTCACCATCCTCGTTTTGCTGCATCCTTACATCCAAAAAATCCATTTGTGTCTCACTATAAGTCATTGTGAACTTTAGAAAGTTCATACTACATTCCAAAAATTAGTGAAATTTTTTCAATTCCATAATGCTACCTTCCCATAAGATGCATATGTCATTGACAAATCTTTGATACAGTCTAAGGTGTTTTTTCCATGGATACTCTTGGTAAATCACTCGTTCCTCCCATCGCGCCAACACTAAGTTCGCATAACTGTTGGCGCATGCGGTACCCATGGCCACTCCACAAACTTGAATATATAGTCCATCATTAAAAAGAAAAACATTATTGCTGAGAATCATCTCCATTAATTCACATATTACAGTGACTTGTCTCTCGGTACAAGTACCTTTGTTTAGTAAAAATTCTTTCATGTATCTTATTCCAAGCTCATTAGGAATACTTGTAAATAGATTCTTGATATCCATGCAAACCGTCATTAAACTCTTCTTTTCTTTCAGTGTGCCTATAAAATCACCACGTTTCTCTACAAAGGCCTGTGTGTCTTTAAGAACCGCTGGCGCATGCTGCAATTCTTTTTTGATATAGTTCTCTACATATATGGAGGCCGGTTCCGTTATCCACCCCGCACCTGCCACATTAGGTCTCATACGTGGTATTAAAGGGTCTTTATATACCTTGGGGAGGCATTTGAACACCGGAATAACCGGATGTTCAACTATTAAATAATCAAGCACATCTCCAGTTATTTAATTTCTGTCTTTAAGATCTTCCAGGCACCTGTTCACTCTCCTTATCACATCTTTTTTTCTTTCCATCTTCCTGTAAGATTGGTCATCTCTTAGTGTATTCATTACTTCTTCAACATATCTCTTTGTGTCCATCAACACTATTCCTCCTCCTTTTCCGCAGGTCTGATTGTTAACTCCTTGTTTTTCTCTAATTTCTAGAGCTATCCTTTCTTCTCTGGTAGCATTATAAAATTTCTTCTTCTTATCACTTTGAACATACTCTATAATCTCTCTCTCACAAACATTAATGAATCTTTCTAGAAGTCTACACACAGGTACTGGGTTTCCTAAATACTTCATTCTTCAGTTCATTGTTCTTATATATGTTCTTCAGCATCACATCTTTGCCAAAGTTCCTCAAGCTCATTATAACTTCATTTTCCTCCATACCTCTAGTGGGTATGAACTTCAATCCCTTGTTCAAAATACTTAGATGTACATCACTTAATATGAAGGATGATAAATTAACAATCAGTGAGTCATTTTCTTTGTTGTCTATCTGTCCTCCGTATACAACCTTGTTCTTTTTCTTCCTCTGCTCAAAGACCTGGCTTCTTTTCTGCTTCTTATTTCTCTTATTTTCAGTGGAAGTAATGGAAAATCCATACCTCTTGCACCGTCCTTCGATATAGCTCCCATATGATTGCCATCCATTGCCAGTGGATTATTAGCAGTAGATGTAGAACTTGGCCCAGTTTCTATATTCACTATGTCCCTTGTTGGTTCCATTTGTGAATGTGTACTATCAGTTCTCTCTCCTTCATTGTGTGTAGATACTTGCTTATTACGTATTCTATCATCATTCACAGGTTCATAGTCCATTCTGGTCCTGGTTCGTTGCATATATTTACTGCCCTGTTTTTCCTTGGCAGATGATTGCTGCTCCTTATTAAATTCCCTAGACCGAGTGAAGACATCACCTTTTTTAAAATCCAAAAAATCTCGTCTAATTTTTCTAGCTTTCGTTTGTTCCAACTTGCTGTCATACAATGTTATTTTATAGTACAGTTCTTCAACTTTGGATGAGCAGTCTTCATTCTCAGAGTATTGTTCCAAGGATAATTGTAGTTTCTCAACTTGCTTAATTAAGTCAGTTTCTCTTGGTGAAAAATGTTCTATCAAAAGCCTCATATAGTTACGGCTGTGTTCTAAATTCATACTTTGCCACTTTTTTTTAAAAGTTCGGGTTGCGAATTACCATATAAAAGGACTCTTAGGCCCCTCGGTACTATATGAAAATGCAAACAGGCTTCCAAGTGCTGCCACTGCAGCCTCTTCAATTCATATAGACTGTCTTCTAACATTCTCAGTTCCTTGTAAAACCTTTTCATATCTACCGGTTGCACAGTATCGAATCTATAAGTTCTTCTTGCAACCCATCATTAATTAAGTCTAGTTTCAACAAAGGATTTTTGTTCACATTAAGGGACAAGTCTATTCAACTTACTGTGTACAGTAGCTTGTCCCTGATTAACATGACCAATTGTCAAAACATCATTCATATTTCTTTGTTCCTCTGTAGCTTTTTCTTTTCCCCCTTCCGCCATGGCTCCTACTTTCTGGTAACAAATCTGTATAAAACCAAACACAAAAATCCAGAATCTAAGTAGGAGCGTGCTGTAACATAGTATCCAAAAACCAACCAACAGCATGTAAAATGCAGCCAGACTGTATAAAAACTCCAAAGACCAATGATCAAAGGATGCACTTTATCTCCAGCAAATGCGAAAAATCCTTTTCCGCACTATAAAGTGCCTAGCATTTGTTTCACATAGTCAATCCACAGGAGACTAACAGATAATAAAATACATTGTCTCATTTATTTAGGCAGAGGCGCAAACTAAAAATGACTATACAACAAACAAACATAACGGATAAGAATAAAAAGGCACCAAAAACGTTTTAAAAGACTGTACCAATGGCACATCAGTTAGTGTGATCACGCCTATCTACGTCATGTCAAACCCACCTTCTCAGCCTCCTTTTCCTTAATGCTGGCTGTATGGGAAAAGTATTATTTAGCCCAGGTTTCAGATGTGCTTGTAGTTTGCCAATCCAATGCATTTCTTCCTGTTACAACAAATTCATAGTGGAAATAGTTTCAGAAAAAAATAATCCTTCATAGGAACTAGTCTTCAGAATCTGAATCACTATCGGTCCACTTTAATCCTACATAGGAACTGGTCTTCAGAATCTGAATAACTATCAGTCCACTCGCACTCATTGTGTGGTTCAGAAACTTGACTTTTTCAGAAAATGACAAATCTTTATTACACACACACACACACACACATATATATATATATATATATATATATATATATATATATATATATATACATATATATACACACATGCACACGTGTGTGTGTGTGTATATATATATATATATATATATATATATACACACACACACACACACACACACACACACACACACACACACATATATATATATCTGTGTGTGTGTGTGTAATAAAGATTTGTCATTTTCTGAAAAATTCAAGTTTCTGAACCACACAATGAGTGTGAGTGGACTGGTAGTTATTTAGATTCTGAAGACCAGTTCCTATGTAGGATTATTTAAGTGGACTGATAGTGATTCAGATTCTGAAGACCAGTTCCTATGAAGGATTATTTTTTTCTGAAACTATTTCCACTATGAATTTGTTGTAAATAGGATTATGATTTATTACAGCTGGGATTTCCAGAACCTACCCCAGTTCCTCCTATTCTTTCATCACTGAAAGATGTTTTTGTCACAGCCTGCAACTTACCTGGCAGCCTGCTGCCTCAAACAAAGCAGACGGTCTGTGTGAAGTACCTCATTCTTGTAATTTGTTATACACTCATCCAAGATCAGACCCCGGAGCTATTGCTTTAGTAAACCCAGCTGCTGCTAAACATCTGGAACATGCCATCCCCTCCCCTCTCCTGACAAGGGTGGGAAAGCTTTGGATAGAGTTGGACAAAATATGTATTCTTCTACAATACTTGTTTTTAGAATTCTGAACTGTCATGCCCACAGTAAAGTTTATACTTCTCTCATTTGTGGATATGAGGTAAATAATGGCATATGTTTCCTCTTCTGTTGAAACATGCAATATGTAATATGATTAGGTGTCTAATGTGGCTAGTTAGTGTTAGAAATGATATTATGATTCTGCCGATGCCAGTGGAACTGTTATGAAGGGGTTTGCTTGGTTGCATTTTCAAAATCTCCCAGATGATGTCAAAAATGAGTTTAATTCCCTTTGGCAGAGAATTAAATTTTAAGCCATCTGCTGCAGAGGCCCTTAAAAAGTGCGACAAGAGAGAGAGAGGTAAGCTGATTCAAGGGATCTCCTGTTTTTCAGCCTACATTCTCTAACCTTGCCAAGGGGTTTGATGCCACCCCTACAGCTGTCTTTAAAACTAAAGAGAGACTGCAAGCTGTTGGTAAGCAGATGTTTAAAAGCAATGGCAGGGAGTGTTCTGGGGAATGCTCCAGAAAAAAGGAAGTGTGAATAACTATATTCAGGACTCCTCTCCCACTCTGGCAATCACTTAATCCTTCCAGAACGGCTGAACCTTCATTTCAGTCTTTGGCATCAGATAGTTTCAGCCAGATTAGTTCTGAAATTAATCCATCAAAGTTGCATATAGCAGTGGGAGTATCTCCTTCAGTTTCAAAGGATTCATCCCACCAGTCAGACCAAGCTCCTCTTTTCCATCCTTTAAGCATCAGTTGTCTCAGGAGTGATAGTAACAGTCCTCCTTCCTCACTAGAATGTTTCTAGTGCCAAAGAAAAGAGATTCTTGGAGGCCAGAACTGGATCTTCCCTTTCTCAACCTGTTTTTGATTATTCCCTAGTTCAAAATGTTATCCCTTCTCAGTTTGCTTCTTAATTCCCATTTGAGGTTTCTAGTGACCTTGGATTTAAAAGATAAATATCACATTCCTATAGATGCAGATTTCAAACGTATTTTAAGGTTTTCTTTGTCTGCATCACATTATCCGTTCTCTACATTGCTCTCTGGCCTATCCGATGCTCAAAGGGTATTCACAGTATCTAGCTTCTGTAGTCTTGCAGACTTCAAGGTATTCACATTTTCCTTATTTAGATGTCTTACTTATCTTTTCACAGTCTTTTTCAAAGTGTCAGGAAATTTTCACCTGGGTATGGGCTCTCTCTCTCACTGGGTATGTAGGAGAACATATACAAATTTGTCTGACTCCTTTCCAAAGGATTGTTTTCCTAGGGTGTCTTCTGGACACCTTGATTCAAAGAACTTTTCTGTGACGGGAAAAATAGTAGATCTGTATCTAGAGCTATATGATTCCTCATGCAATGCTCCACGTGAGAAAATTCTGTGGTATCTGAAGTCTGAATGGTCAAACCATCATCCTCATGTCCTGGAATTCTAGATTCCACTTTTCAGATTTGTGAAAATGGAGATTGTGTAGTAGACACACCAGATTTTACAGAATCAATGTCTCCCATTCTCCCTTCTTGTGCCAGAACAGTCACAACTGACTTCTCAGGCTTTACTTGTGTAGCAGTGTCTGTGAGATAATAGTACAGGGTATTTGGAACAGAAAAGACAGAACAAACACAAAAGTGCAAAAGCTACCTTGGCACTTATAAATGCTCTCAACACACTCAATCAGCTATGGCCCCCAGGGCCGCCAGGTGTTTACAGGCAACACCTCAGTGATGTGGTACATAAAGAAACAAAGGGAGTCCATCTCTTTCCTCTCTGCAGACTAGCCATGATAACCTGGAATACAGCTTTTCACAACAGTGTCCCTCTAGAAACATCTTACAATGCTAGTAGAGCAAAATATTTGTGGTAAACAAGCTGAGCAGGATCCAGACAGACCTGCAAGAATGGAAATTGAACTCTGTTGGGTCTTCAAAGATTTGATCCAGCTATGAGGAGAATACTTCAAGAAGACCTTTTTGCGTCCAGGCACAACAATCAAGTGGCAACATTCTGCTCCAGTACTCCACGCAAAACAGCCTGGAAAATATATGTGTTTTCCTTGGACAGGAATGTTCCTGTATGCCCTTTTCCCCTTCCCACTAGAATTCAGGAGAACTCTCCAAAAGTGATATTTTTGGTGACGCTGTCTTGGCCCAGGCAGCAGTGGATGTCCTTCAAGAATGCAACTGCAGTCCTGACATATGGGTTGTCCTGCCTCAGGCAGCCCTTCGGTCGGCCAGATTCCAAAGTCTGGGTCCGGCGTCGGCCGATGTCACCTCCTCCCCGTCAGAGCGGCTGGAGTATAAAGGCATCAGCCGACGGCATCTTCTTCAGTCTTTCTTGCCGCGCGGTGCCTGAAGCAGAAGCAGTTCGCAAGTGCCGGTCGGTCAGCTCCTGTGTTTTCAGTTACCGAAGTCATCAAAAAGCTAAGTACCCCGTTGGGGAACATTTTTTCTTGCCTCAGCCGATGTCAGAACAAATTGAGAAAGTTAATAATTGTTTGTCTTGTGGTAAACAAATACCTCATAAGGACTTCCATTCTTACTGCCTCCCTTGCCTGGGCCCAGACCACGACGTCTCGGCCTGTGCTGCCTGTGCTTGCTTTAATAAGTGCACTCTCAGGCGCCAGGCAGAGTTTGCCGATGGCTTTTTTGGCGAATCCTACGCTTACAACATGCCGTCGGAACAACCGACAGCACAAACTACCAAAAAACAAAAGGACCGGGACCGACATCCTTGGCCCGCGTCTTCCACCGATATAACGCCTAAGCCCTCCGCGAGTGCTTCGGTCCCTTCGGAAGCAGTAATTCAACCGCTCCAGGCCGACGACACTGTGTCAACTCATCCCTCGGTCTCAGAGACTACACCGGTGCTGATTGTTGATTTTCCACCAGAAACCGAAGTTCTGGATCTACCCGACACCATTCCCGTGGACAGAGTTACCCCTGCACGTGGGGCAGCTAGGCCTCCTGTATCCATGTCAATCAAGGCCTTTGCACGTGCTAAGGCCGCCAGCCAGGCCAAGGCCCATCCTAAACCTACTTCTCAGGCCCCTTCTTCTGACAGACAAATCATGTCTCTGGCTGCAGATCTAATCTCTCTTATCAGGGGGTCTCAGCCTCACCCAGACAGAGGTTCTCAGCCGCCTGCAGAAAAAAGGCCTAGAACTGAGCAGGCAGACAACCTCTCTTCAGATGAAGCCTCTGGGCATTCAGAGCATTCAGATACCCAAGAAGAAGGAGGACTCTGATGCTGAGGAATCTATTCCCTCTGCCTCTCCTCCAGAGGATTTTTCTTTCGGTGAAGTCCTCCACTCCATGAGGGAACATTTTAAGTGGCAGGGTCAGGAGTTTTCTGATTCTAGGAAAAGGCTGCGTACCTTCCTTAAGTTACCTCAGCACAGACCTTTAGCTATCCCTCCAGTTTTGGATGTCCTGGATGATGTTTTCTCTGACTCCAGTGCCTCCCCTGATTCTCTCCCTCCTGCTCCTGTCAAGCCAGACAGATATTACAGGGTCCCTGACACTCACAAGCATCTCTTTAAGGCCCACACTGTGGATCTAGAAACTATTTTACAGGGCCCCAAAGGAGTGGCTACCTCCTCAGCCAAGAATCCACTGCCAGCTGACAGGGAAGCAAGGTCCGTGGAGAGATGGGGTAAAAAAGTTTATACCTCTTCCACCATTGCCATGGGGTCACTTAGCTGCCTTTTTCATATGTTTCAGTACCAGGATTATTTACTGGATGATTTGCAGAAAAAGATAGCCTCTCCTGAGCCTATAGATAGAAAGGCATTGCAGGATTTGGTTCATAATACTCAGCAGGTTAGTAATCATTTTCTACAGTGTGGTTATGATGCATTGGAGGCTTCATGTAGGGCAGCTATGACAGGGGCTGTTATCCGTAGACATGCTTGGTTAAAAGAACAGCCACTGCCAGATCTTGTTAAAGTAAAGCTCCTGGACGCACCTCTGGATAAACAGAAGCTTTTTGGTGCTAATGCTCAGGATGTGTTGAAATCTATTGAGGAGAAGGCAAAATCAGTACAGACAGTAAAGGATTTCCTCCAGGTTCAGCCACCAAGGTTCAGCAGGAATTGGTCCTTTCCAGACTCTGACAAGTTTAAAAGGGGAAAGAACAGGTGTGCACGAGGTAGAGGGCAATACAGAGGCTCCTACAGGGGACGCCAATGGCAACCACAAAATCAGAGAAGTGGCACAGGTAGTTCACCTGCACCACAGGGACAATCACAATGACTTACCTTTCACTCCGCCTACCAAGGCTCAAAGAGAAGCACCTCTAGGCGGAAAATTATCTCTATTCTCAAAAAACTGGCACATTATAACAAAGGACAATTGGATTCTGGACATAATAGACAGAGGTTACAGGTTCCACTTCCATACCTTACCAACAGGACAAGGCATGCCAAACCTGCCACAAAATCAAAGGGCAGAGGCACTCATAGAAGTCTCAAAGCTGTTACAAATAAAAGCAATAGAGAAGGTTCCTCCTCAGGAACAAGGCCAGGGATTTTATTCAAGACTGTTCGTTGTTCCAAGAAAAGAAAAATATTGGAGGCCTATATTGGACTTGTCCGTTCTAAATACTTTTCTCATGGTGCCAAAATTCAAGATGCTGACGTTACAGCAACTTCTTCCCATGCTGGGTAAGGGGTCTTCGCTGGTTACTCTGGACTTCAAGGAGGCATACCTGCATGTCCCTATCAGACACAGTTGCAGAAGATACCTCAGATTTCTTGCAGGAACAGAGCACTATCAATTCTCAGCATTGCTGTTTGGCTTATCTACTGTGCCCAGAGTATTCACGAAATGCCTGGCATCAGTAGTGGCACATTGCAGACTCCGGGGGATTCAAATATACCCTTACCTGGACGACTGCCTAATACAAGCAGACAGCAAACAGACCTTGATAAAACACTTAGATTACGTCATTCAATTGCTGCAGGCTTTGGGATACACAGTCAACATTCAAAAATCAAGATTACTGCCATCCCAAGAGATTATTTTTCTAGGAGCAAAACTGGACACACTGCTACAAATGGCTTTCCTCACAGAGGAGAAACAAGAGCATTTAACAGCTTACTTCAAAGGCCTAGCAAAATTAATCCACCTGACCGCAAGGAAGGCCCTGGGGTTCATGGCATCTTGCATTCTTCTAATCCCTCTGGCAAGATTACACATGAGAAAGCTGCAATGGTACCTAAAAAGCTTGTGGTCGCAACACAGCCACAACCTAGAAGACATAATACCACTCATACCATGCCTGCAAAGGGAATTTTTGTGGTGGACTCAAGCAAGTCACTTAAACGAAGGCATGCTTTTCAACAAACCTCCAACAAGTCAAACTGTTACAACAGACGCCTCAGACCATGGATGGGGGGTGCACATGGACGACAGATGCATTCAAGGGCAATGGACTCCCATGGAGATGCATCAGCACATAAATCAAAAAGAGATGTTGGCAGTGATACATGCAATAGAAGCCTTTGGAAAATCTCTTCAGCAAGGTCATCTGCTAATAAGGACAGACAACACCACTGTCATGTGGTACATAAACAAACAAGGGGGCACTCATTCCTACCCCCTCTGCAGATTAACAATGATTCTTTGGGGAAAGTCCCTGAAACTGAACATCTACTTGCAATCCCAGTTTGTTCCGGGCAAGGACAATGTTCTGGCAGACAGGTTGAGCAGAAATTTCTTGGATCCACACGAATGGATGCTACACCCACGCATTTTCTCACAAATAGCATCTGCATGGAGAAGACCAGACATAGACCTCTTTGCATCTCATCTCAGTCATCACCTGGAAAGGTTCTGCACAAGGATACACCATCCTCTAGCTTGGAGAACGGATGCTCTTTCCTTTAGCTGGAATGCTCTAACAATTTATGCATTCCCTCCTCTACCTTTGCTCACCAAGGTGTTACTGAAGATCAAGGCAGAACAACCAAGAGGAATCTTGATAGCTCCAGACTGGCCAAGGCAACACTGGTATCCACTACTACTGAGCATAACTCACACCAAACCGTGGCCCTTGCCTCAGTGGCCTCTGCTCCTGACTCAACACAGTTACAAGACTGTTCATCAGAACCTACAAACCTTAAAGCTGACAGCTTGGAGAGTTCCATGACTCAGACCCATGACTCCCTCTCCGAAAAAGTTCAGGAAATTTTGCTGGAGGCACACAGACCTTCCACCAGATAAACCTATTCGGCCAAGTGGAAGAGATTCACCATCTGGAATGTCAACAAGGGCCAGGATGCATCACTGATGAACATCCCTCAGATATTAGAATACTTGGCAGAAATGTTTCACAGTGGCCTCTCATACTCTTCCATCAAAATCCACGCTTCAGCTATCTCAGCACATTACAACTGTGATCCACCTGTGTTTTTGCATCCCTTGCTAAGACAGCTTCTAAGAGGCATAAAGAATATCAAACCTCCAAGGAAGCTACCAATTCCTGCATGGGACCTCAATTACGTCTTGGAAAAATTAACTCTTCCTCCTTTTGAACCAGCAGCATCTTCAGAAATGCAATTTCTCTCTTGGAAAACGGTTTTCCTGTTTGCAGTCACCTCAGCAAGAAGAGTCTCGGAGATACAGGCCCTCATGGCAGTTCCTCCTTTTCTCATCATTCATCAGGACAGAGTTTCCCTTAGGACCAATCCTTCATTCATGCCTAAGGTGATATCCAGAGTGTCTCTAAACCAAGCAATTCACCTGCCTACTTTCTTTCCTAACCCTCAAAATAAAGGGGAAAAGCTGCTGCATACTTTAGACATTCACAGACAACTACGCTACTACTTGGACAGAGCAAAGTCCACCAGGAAGTCTGACCAACTGTTTGTAGCCTGTGCTGCTGGAGTGCAAGGAAAAGCAGTCACCAAACAAACTATCTCAAAATGGATTGGACACTGCATCAGATTCTGTTATTCTTTTCATGGAAAAAGTGTGCCAGCTAATATTAGACCACACTCCACCAGAGCTATGGCCACATCCACAGCTTTTCTAAGAGGTGTGGCTACAAAAGATATTCTAGAGGCTGCTACATGGAGCTCCGTGCATACATTTACCAAACACTACAACCTGCCATTATACTCCAGATCCCGAGCAGGCTTTGCTTCGGCAGTCCTGCAGGGCCTTCTAGCTACACCATCTCTTGCTTAGTCCTACCACCCCCAGCTTGGCTATGGTATTCAACCCATATGTCAGGACTGCAGTTGCATTCTTGAAGGACATAGTACAGTTTTGTACCTACCATAAATGTAGATGTCCGATAGATATGCAACTGCAGTCAGGTTTTCCCTCCCTCCTACCCCTCTGTTTTTCCCCTTTTGGGTCCTTTCTCCCCTTGCCTATCAACTGGGGTTATATATTATGGTGTATCTGTTTATTACTGTTGTGCATGTCTGGTTTAATCTGTTTATCCATTCACAAAATTTAGCCTTCCTTGGAGGGCACCTGGCATCTGGGGCAAGAAACACTGAAGAAAATGGCGTCGGCTGATGCCTTTATACTCCAGCCGCTCTGACGTTGGGGAGGAGGCGACATCGGCCGACACCGGACCCAGACTTTGGAATCTGGCCGACCGAAGGGCTGCCTGAGGCAGGACAACCCATATGTCAGGACTGCAGTTGCATATCTATCGGACATCTACATTTATGGTAGGTACAAAACTGTACTTTTTCCCTTTTGGAGATGGCCAGAGGTAATTTTCACAAGTTTCCTCACAGACTATAGCTTCTCATACAAGATGAGGGGTGCTTGATTCATCTGACCTGAAAATGCTGTAACTAACTGTTTGATAGAATCTTAGTACCTTTGGACACTTTTTTCTTATGTGTAGAAGGTGTTAGTGAAGGCAAAAAAAAAACTGCTACTAGAAAACACTCTATTAGTAAATGGAAAAGTTTTTCCAGTTGGTGCCATGAAAAGAACCAGCTTCCATTTAAGACCAGTGTTTCTACTTTTTTTGTGAGTTACTTACCTATGGGCTAATCTTACTCCTCAGTCAAGGTTCATTTGTCTGCCATTTCAGCACGTCTCCCTATGGATCCCCCTCTTTCAATGCAATCTCACGTGAAAATGTTTTTGAAAGGGGTCGTCTCCTAGGAAATTTTTCACTCCTGAGGATCTTCATTTTGCATCTTAAAAACAAATTCTTGCTCTATTTGAACCAGCTCATCAGGTTGTCTTGAGGTTCTTCATGTGGAAAACAGTCTTTCTAATTGCTCTGACCTTTGCAAGAAGAGTATCCTAGTTTCTAGCTCTCATGGTGGGTCATCCTTAACTAATTTTCCACAAATATAGGGTTTCCTTAAGAATTAATCCCTCATCCATTTCTAAAGCTGTATCCAGGTTTGATGTAAGCCATGTTATCCATCTCTGTTGTTTTTCTAGAACGTAAAAAGGAGGGAGAAAAGGATACATTATACCTTGGATGGTCCACAGAAAGCTTTGGTACATCTTAATAGTGAGCCTTGCCCCTGTGTGGAGATGTTTTGTTGTGAAAGATATGAAGTGTAACAATATAAGAACACACTACCAGGGCCTTTGTTTCATCTGTAGCTTTTTGGAAAGGGTTGCAATTTGGAAATATTCTAGAAGCTGCAGGTTGGTCCCCTTTTTAACACTTTTGCAAATTACTATAATCTAGTTTCCTTCTCTTGGTCTGAGACAGGCTTTGCAAGAACCATTCTCGTGGGGGCCCTGAAGCCCTCCTCCATCCATCCTCCCATCACATTAAGGTATGGTGACCTATGCATAACAGCTTAGGTTACTTCAGCAGTGATCCATATGAAGAACATATTACAGGTGTGTAAGTAAACTTACAATAACAGCAGATATTTGAATGATCGCTGCTGTAGTAGCCACTGCCTCTCTCTAACCTCCTTATTTTTTGCATTTTTATGCTAGGTTGTGAAATGTTGTTTTTCTAGCATTGTACTCTCAGGGCTTTATCCTCACTCTCACCTTGGCATGAGAGCTCTGAAGTGCTTGGAGCCCAAACCTCTCAACTCAATTCAAGCTGACTGGGTGCATGGAATGTGCCCTGAAAGCTTTTTAAAGTGGCCAGCTGTTATATCCTTAGCATTGTATAGCCCAAATAGCTTAGGCTACTGCAGCAGTGATCATTCAAACATCCACTGTTATACTAAGTTTATTTATGCAGTTGTACTATTCTCCAACCCCCCCCCCTCCATTTCATCATAATCGTTTGTCACCACTATGATTAATAATGTCCTCCTCTTGTTTTATATATGAGCTGTAACAGCATAGCTCTAAGGGTAACTCTGTCAAATCAGGTTAACCTTAAACCATCTTGTTCTTTGGAGAGTATTGGATTATCTTAACTCTTGCCATTTTCATCTCCCAAATAAATTTCTTCATCGTTTTATTCTCATCTTCAGCATCTCCCTTGTCGATAAAAAGCCAAATATAATAATATCCTATTCCAGCTGATCTGCCTGTTTGATACCGAGCTACATGTCAGGTCTAGTGTGGCCATTAGCTAGTACGCAAGTGCCCTGAGCTCCTTCAGAACTTTCTCATAATCCCCTTTGAATCTTTTCTTTAGATCTCATTTGCTGCCATCATGAACTGATTGATTGATGGGTGGCAGCAAAGTGCTTATTTCCTTTTTTCAACAAAACTTTGCAATTTGCTGAGTGTATTGTAGCTGTAGACACCTTTCCTTGCTTAGTGTTAGCTAATTGCCTCATTAAGAAGTTTTTTTATGTTTGAGCTATTTTTCTGTTTCGCGTGCCTTGGTTTCTTCAGGCCGTAGGGTATGGCCTATCTTCATTTTTGTTTTTTGTTCTACTAAAAAATAGTTTCAGTAGTAATAGTTTTAACATTTGTATGATTTATCTTGGTGGTGGTTTATATTTTTTTACCACCTGTTGTGGATGATAAGTTTAAGAAGTGTAGGAGTTTTGGGTATAGACTTCAGTCTCAAGATATGCACAACTTGTGTGTAATTCTTCTTGGGTCCAAAGCATCTGAAAGTGGACTGCTGCATTTGTAAGGTTTTTGGTACAGGTCCCTGTTGGGCAAAAAAAAAATAATCGGAGTTTGCTTCCCTTAGATTCTTCTAACAATTCTAAGAGGAGAATAGAGGAGGAAAGAGAGAGAGAAAAGGAATCTAATGAATGCATAGCTGAGAAGCTTGGGTCCATCTTCCCCCAAGGTGTGAAGCACAAGTCCCCAGTTATGAAAACATAATTTGATACAAGTCATCATTAATGTCAGGCAGCAAACAATCTTCAGAAAAGGAATTCATAGGAGATTACTAGGCTATCTTCCTGGAGGTCATTTCAAGCCTAGCCATTTCATCCCAGTGTAATACCATGGAAATGTTAATACCTAAGATTGCATTTAGTAATGACTGCCCATATCCAGGAGGGTTGTGGGTGCTATTCAAGTAAAAATTTTTGGTGCCCCATCCACTCATCCTGGTTGCTTTTGAACATTGTAATAGATGTGCTCTGTTTCACATGAATAGGTAGCCTATTCCATAGACACGGCAGTCGCCGGGAGATCTGTCCTTCCAGCATGTCCTGTTTGTCGCAGGCCATATTTAGGTCCCTGGAACAGGTGGCCATAGTCACATTTGATTTACAGATATGCAGCAAGTTCATTAGGTTTGGGTCTGAGATTGCTGTGTAAGTGAGGCACAAGTCTCCACTTTGAAGTCTATATGATACAGTGTAAAGTGACAGGGACTTTAGTCAGTCTGTTTATGGCATGTGCTGGAGTCCCTTGATTTTCTTTGTTAGAAACCTCTGAGGTCACTGCAACTGCTGAAGGTTCTTTGTATGGGACATGCTAAACAGGGTGTTGTACTCAATTATGAGCCAAATTAGTGCCAAGTATATAGGGGTTATAATCTCTTTTGCTCTTGAGGCAATGCCTTTACTAATCATTAACATTAGAGCAAGAACCCCCTTCTACCTCCTCTTTAAAGTTAGTGTGTTCCTTCAGATGCTCTTTTGAAGCAGATTGAGAGCTGATGATGAAGGCATTTGTTAAGAAGCAGGTGGAGCGGGTTATCATTGAGGTCTATCATGTCCAGCACTAACTTGGAGGAGAGAGAGGATTCCGCCACTCCATCTGCCTGAAGACATGACTTGCATTGAAGTCTTAGAATTGATGAGCAATAGGGATCTTGGCCATCAGATTAATCATTTCAAAGCAAGATGTGCCCTTCGAGGTATAAGGCTGTATAGCTATTCTGCTCTTGGATGATTCCTCCTGTGGACCATCTTGATAGATTTGGTCACCACGAGAGCATGGTAGCAACCTGATACAGATGAAACCATCCCACAAAAACCTGAAAAGGACTTGTGTTTCTCTAAGGATAGTCAGTGTTGATCAAAAGATCATCTGGTTGGCACTGTGATTGTGATTGTGGTTGTTGGTAAAAAGGAGCTCACAGATTACTCTGCTGTCCAATCTCCAGCCAAAATGACTAGCACAATTAACAGAGTGGTAAAGCAGGTTTTCATCTTGGCACCTCTGTGTTAAGAGTATCAAATTATTTAACACACACCAGTCACTTCCAAAAAGACCCAGCCTAACAAGCTATTGATGATTTGGTCAAGTCAATGACTCCAGACTCTCTCATATAGCTGCATACTACCCTGAATGATATGTTCATTATTCCAAATCTCTCCATGCATCTTTACCAGAACACAGCCGATGGAACAGCCAGGGTCTCAGGCAGTGATGTAACCGTCTGGCACACCATGCTTGGCTTCTGTACTGCTCAGTCTTACAATTTGTGTGTGAACAGTATTGGAAGGCATTATCTGTTCTGAGAGACTGGTCTGATAACCTTCAGAGATCCTTCAGTGGGTCTCAGAAGGGTTCCAAATCCCATTTTGGTTCAGGAAATCCCAACATCAACCCCTTGATTCCTTCTCTGATAGGGGGTGGCCATGGCAGAGTTGACCCCTGTAATTGATGAAAACCATGCAGTTGAAGGGTTTGGAAAACCAGTGTACAGGGAATACTCAGGGAGGCCAAATCAACACCCCTTAAGGCTTGTCTGATTATCCATCTCTGTATGCATTCAGAGAGCATTTATTTCCCCACCCAGCTACCATTTCTTTTTCAGAATTCACAAAATCAAAGCTGACATTACCAAATGTTCCACTCTACCAAATGCAAGCAGCTCTTCATGAGGTGTTTTATCCTCCACAAAAAAAAAAAAAAAAAAAAAAAGCCAACCAGATTGTCCTACTAGACCATACCAGAGAGGGTCAGAATTCTACTCAAGATACTTTTTAGTACCAAAAAGAGCAAGGACCTCAGTCCAATTGTGAATCCCAGCAGCCTTGCAGAAATTTGTATTTTTAAAAAAAAAAAAATCAAAATGGGCACTTTATCAGCAATTTTGCCCTGCCTCAAGGCAAGTGAGTGGATGTTCTATTGTAGAACTTACCTATGCAGAATGATCTCAAGGGTATACAGGAGTTTACTACACTTTCAGCTGGAGTTAATCATTAGCAGTTCAAAGTCTTATCGCTTGGTCTCACTTCGACTTCATTTGTGTTCATCAAGGGCATGACAGTAAGAGCAGCCCATTTATGTCTAAAAGGGATCTATATATTCCCATATCTAGATGACTGGGTTCTCACTACAACAACCAAGAGAGTCCTTAATTTCAACCAGAGGCTACTTTTTACAGCTGTGCATGTCTTTAGGTGTCTCTGTAAACTATCAAACATCACAACTCCAGCCCTCACAGCAAATCACTTTCATCAGGTGCCATCTGGCTAATCATGGTAAGTACCTTACCCCTGAAAGACTGTTATCTCCTCGACAATCAATGCAAATTCTTTGTCATCTTCAGAACCCTCCTGCAGCATTTGTTGAGCTGTGGATCTCCTGGCAGCTTCCATCACCATGTGATCGCCACATGTGAACTCTGGTAGTCTATCTGTCCAGTCTTGACAACTGACTCCTCTTTAGTCTTCATACATTTGACTCAGTTTTGTGGGAATAGTCTAAAATGGTGATGCACATCCACATTCCTTTAAATCGGAAAATCATTTACTCAGCCCCTCATCTGGCATTAGTGACCACAGAAGTTGTGACTTTGGGGTGGGGCATTTCAAGGGGAGGATAGTAGAAAGAATTTGGAAGCTGTCCGAGACTATCTTTTACAGCAATATCTTGGAGATGAGTGGTCTTTCTAGCATTGCAGGAATTTCAGGATCACTTCCCTTCAATGTTGATACGTCTGTGATTAGTAACCAAATCGCATCTATATTGTATTATCGTACGATGAAAATAGCGAACACTATTTCATCGTACTGATATCTAAACAAAATATCGAACAAATGGAACAGCAAATTTTTTCTCAGGGAAATCATTCGCTGCTCCATAAAAAAAAAAAAAAAACTTAAACACAAACTTTAAGTGGGGGGGGGTTGACCCCCCCCCCCCACTTAAATATACCAACTCCGAGATCGCACCATAGTGCTGGAAATGGCAAAGTCCCGAAGATGGCCCACCAGATTTTTTCCCTGGGAAAAAAATTGATGTTCCATGACTTTACTATTTTGCCATTTCGACAGTATCGGATCGACTATACAGCATTCTCTATTTAGTCCATTCGATACTGTCATCTAGACCCACCAAATCATGCCTTGTCTGCAGAGAGAGGCTATGCAAGTATGGCAAAGAGCTGTGGATTCATGTCACTTTGTATTGGCAATGCACCTTCTGGGGAAAGTTAACTGACTACAGAACAGGCTCACCAGATATGCCCTGATACCTCACGAGTGGTCCCTCACCCTTAAGTGGCTTGAGAGATTTTCAGTCACTGGGAAAGCCTTGCTGGAACTTGTTTGCATCTTCCTCCAACCCCAAGTGCCAAAGCTACTTTGCCCTAATATTCGCAGAGCAACACCCAGGTGTGCTGTTGTCTGTCCATGCTTAGTCTTTCACAAAGGTAAGTCAACTTAAGAAAGAAAGAAAGGTAAGTCAACTTAAGAACTAAACTCTCATTCATTCCTGAAGTGGTTTCAGAAAATTTTCTTAACCAGTCTACTTACCTTTCATTGTTTCTAAATTATTCCAGCAAGGACGAGTATTCAATACTCAGCTTGTATATACATAGACAACTCAGGTTCTACCTACAAAGGTCTATATACATCAGAAAGGATACCCAGTTTGTTTAATTTTCTTCTAAAAAGATTGTGTTCCAAAGTTTCTAAACAAATACTGTGTAGAAGGCCATCACATTGTAGTACATTTGTCTACTCTAATAGACTTCTAAGATCAAAACCCGAGGTCCATTCTGCAAGATCTGAGGCAATTTCTACCACCACCTTTACAAATTCCATGGTCCAACCTGTGCGCTTTTATAAGCACTGTATGTTGGACATCATTTCCAGAAGCAGGGCTTCATTTTGAACTTCTGTTTTGAAAAGTATCCTAGCGTGCTATCCAGGATTTCACGTAGCTTTGTAATCTGTCCCAACAATTGAAATGGGCATGATGATGAAATAGGTACAGAAGTTATGAACATAAATTCCAGTCTGTTTGCTGTTTCTTACAGAATATTTCGTCCTGAAGCAATTAAGCTCAATCCCCTGGGTGTCTCTCCCTGCATCTCTAGGGTGAAGAACTTAACCGTTTTGTCCAACACATGCCCTTCAGATAAATTTTTGAATGAGTTCATGGTATTTGTGCACTAGCTAATGATTGGGTCCTAGGAGTGTCTCAGTACCAAACAGTCATATCAGATGGACTTGAATGAATAGGATCCAACATTTTAGTCTAGTTTTGACCAAAAAGAGTATATTTTATAGGAGAGATATAATAATCTTGTTGTTTGTAGTAATAGTATGCGTTTAGGGTGCTATATACTTTATGTAGATCACTTGGATTGTTTTAGTTGTGTTTCAACATCTTTATAAAATCATTGCATTTTAATCAGCCTCACGGGTATACATACATTAATAGAAAGGAAAAGAGACTGTAATGTTTCTGTTATCATGCAGTATATCTTTTTTTTTAATAATTTTCATTCATTCAAGCATTATGTAAGTTATTCATTTCCCGTCTTCCTTTAAAGCTCACTCCTCCTGATCATTACTTTGCAAATGTTCTAGTAATTCCATTTATTTCCATGAAATTTGCTCCTTGTTTCTAATTAACACGCATCCAGTTATTTTGTCATCTTTACAACATTCACTACTTCAGTTATAGTTTTTCTCGTGATTTTATTTCATTTTCTAGTATTTGCTTATTGGCAACCAATACTAATTTTAATAACACCCAATTTAACTTCATACTATCTAGTTTTGATTGGTCCATCCTTGAACACATCCCTCTTGATGATGCGGTCAGTAAATTTAACAACATTTTCCTAGATACCCTTAATTCCCCTTGCTCCTTCTAGGAAAATTAGCACTAAGGGTAATGCTTTTCAACGCCAGATGTCTAAACCTCAAGATGCATGCTCTGGAAGCCCTCCTCAGTATGGAGAACATCGATGTCTGTGCAGTGACAGAAATTTAGTTTAAGGCTCCCGAGAGCACCCCAGCACTACCAGGTTATACCTCATATCATGCTTTTCGGCCCCAAAACTTGGACCAAACCACAAAAAGAGGGGGAGTATCCATATTCATCAAGGATACCCACACCTCCAGGTTAGTGCATTGCACAAAGCATCGGAGACCATCCATGTGCAACTAACAGTGGGCAAAACTGCCTTCCAGTTTGTAGCATGCTACAGACCACCCTCTCAAACTCAGGAACCCCACTCGGCCATCCTGAAGACCCTGGAGAATATGAAGGTGTCTCCAAACACCATCATATTGGGGGACTTCAACTATCTAAACATAGACTGGCAGCATTACTCAAGCCCCAACACCCTAGCCCAAAGGTTCCTAGAATTCATAAATTCAAATGCTATGGAACAACTAGTCACCACTCCCACAAGAGGGGATAACATACTAGACCTGATCATCACAAACATGGGGACACAATGTTCCATACCAGAAGTATACCCCTCTTTGGTAAGATCAGACCATAAATTAATCTCACTGGAAATTCACATCCCGCCCCAATCCCCAGCACAGAAGACCACAGTGAAGAACTTCTCAAAAGCTGACTTCACACTTCTTAAATCCAAAGTGGAATCCTTCAAGGCCCCCGAGCCAGTGGAAACTACAGCCCAATCTGCTGAATCCTTTATAAACGCATTCTATGGACATCAGGAATGCATGGATCATGCAATCCCAAATAAAACCAAGACCCATTTCCCCAAAGGCAGGCGTCCTGTCTGGTGGACCCCAGCCATAAATAAGCTATACAACAGAAGGAGGAAGCTACTACATGATAGAGCAAAATCCCTAAAAGGGAAGGCATCTCTGATCAGTACTAGCAAAAAACTACATTCCCTTATAAAATCATCCAAGGCCAGCTTTGAGAGAAAAATTGCACAAGACACTAAAGATAATCATAAGGCCTTCTTTAAATTTGGTGGCTTTTGCAGTGCCCACCCCACTGTAGATTTGATCTAGGACACTCCCCCAGTCCCATTTCTTTACCTCATTCTACCTAATAAACCCTTTCTGCACTTGCTTTTAGTCCTTTTTAATTTAATTACATTTTTTCAAACTGTGTGTGGACTAATATTGCTACATACTCAAGTGTGCCAGCTTGCACTGCATGTGAATTTTTTACTACTGTTTTTGCTACTTTTCTGAAAAAAAAAAAAAAAATTGTAAGCCTGTTTCTTACCTTTCCTGTAATTAGTGTTCCAGATACAGATTTGCTGTATCCAGGACTGTTTGTAAGCTTCTGAGCCCCCCAAGCCTTTCTGTGTTGGAGGGAAGCCTTCTAGCTTACCAGTGGGGGAGTGGTAAGCATTAGGTAACCTGTCTACCACATAAGGAGCGGTTCTGGCCCAGAATTTGTAGTTATTGGCCGTTTGGGCGGTCTTCCATCTCTCTCAACTTTCTGATTTGAAGGCCTGCATTTGCACTTGTTTCTGTCCTGTAACTCCTGGGCCCATCTCATTTGCTCACTCAAAAAAAAAATGTATCTGTTTTTACTGTATTTGTGTTTCTTCCTACTTTATTTTGCTTTTGCGTCATCTTAAAAGTACTCAATTGTATTTATTACTGCTTGGTGTAACTCATTCTAAGCCTTTTAGTTTAAGCACTTGGGCTTCAGACCAGTTGTTTTACATTAAGAAGGTTTGTGGTCTGCACTGTAGTGGCAGAACAGGTAGCTTACATCCTTCTAAGTTGGGAACTGCTGATTGAGGGCTCAGTGTCTGTTATTCTAAAAGTGTATTAATTCTGGTTTAAGCACTTGGGCTTCAGGCCAGTTATTTTACATTGAGGGTTCGTGGTCTGCACTCTTGTGGGAGGAGAGGCTGGACTCTGCCCTTCTGAGCTGGGAATTTCTGGTTAAAGGCTTATAGTGCCTGCATATTTGAACTGCTTCTTACTGAAATTGGTACAACTTGTTTGCTGTAGCATAGACTAGATCCAGGCCTGCTGAATCTAGCTTTGTTTGTATGCTTGTTGTTTGTTTGCTTGTTATTTCCCTGAACCACTAATTCCACCTAAAACGCGGCTTTTCAGCACTTCTGTGGATCCCTAGTGATATCTGCATTGCTTACTGTACTTATTTCCTTGTTTCACTTGAACGAAAGTTATTGTTTGTTGTTTTTGCATTTAAGTTATCTGTAACACATTGCATTTAAGTTACCTGGCACTTGCTCACTAATGCAATTATATAAGTCAGCACTAAAAAATTAAAAGCACTACACCCTCACAAACTCCCCTTGAATACCTTTTTCCCCATTGGCCCTTTTTTTCAATTATAAAGGAATTCCCAATACTATTCTAGCATGTCCAAAGGTCAGTTGTCAATCTCCTCTCCGGTCCAGCTGGTGAGTCTGGGAATCTTGAGGCAATGTTACAACTGCCTCATGTACACAGACAACTCTCTCCTCCTCCCAACAAATTCCAACACGTGAGAGATGCAACCATATAGCCAAACTGGAGGCTAAGCTCTCAACTCAGTACTGGCGTAACCAGTCAGGAGGAGAAGGAAACCACACTCACTACAATTCCAGTCTCACATAGACCTACCACGACAGCAAACCAAACACATAAACACACAAAAACGTACTTGGAGGCTCTAAATAAAATCTGCCTAAGCAGCAGAGACCTCCAAAGCAGACACCCAAGCAACCGCTACCCCACAACAAAACACGTGCAACACATAGCTCACAAAGCCAGTGTGCTGAACAGTCACAGCCCTTAAGGCTAAACAACACACCTGATACACTTGTAATAGGTGACTCTGTCATCAGGCACACTGATGTCCCACTCACCAGGCTGAACAAGGAGAAGGTCACAGTGAGCTGCCTGTTGGGCGCTAGGATCCGCCACATAACACAAGCACTCAGGTCACTCCAAGGCAAGTACAAATATGACTCAGTCATTGTCCATGCTGGTGTGAATGACCTGAGACGTACCTCCTTGGACTACATGAAAAGAGACATAGAGGAGCTCTCTGAGCATGTAGCCCAGGCCAGTATGACCCTGACCTTGAGTAGCATCTTACCCTCACCAAGAATGATGCCACAATATGAAGACAAGATGATCAATTTCAGCTATTAGCTTAAGTATTGGTGTCATTCAAAGGGGATTCAATGCCTGTCAGCCTGGGATGACATGCTCGACAAGCCACGATGCTTCGCTAGGGACGGCTTGCACCTGTCACCCCTGGGCTTTCGGATATTGGCAAAGGCTCTTGCTACCCCCATAGTGCCTTTTTTAGGAAAGGCTCAAAAGACAAACCCACCTCAATAGGTATCACAAGGGATAAGAATCTAAGAGTAATGCTACTCAACACCAGAAGTCTAACCTCAAGATGCATGCACTCGAAACTCTCCTTAGCATGGAGAACATATCTGTGCAGTAACAGAAACCTAGTTCAAGGCTCCCGAGAGCACCCCAGCACTACCAGGTTATACCTCATACCATGCTTTTCGGCCCCAAAACTTGGACCGAACCACAAAAGGAGGGGGAGTATCAATATTCGTCAAAGATACCCACACCTCCAGGTTGGTGGCACAGCACGAAGCATCAGAGACTATCCATGTGCGACTAATAGTGGATAAAACTGCCTTCCAGTTTATAGCCTGCTACAGACCACCCTCGCAAACCCAGGAACCCCACTCTGCCTTCCTGAGAACATTGGAAAATATGAAGGTCTCTCCAAACACCATTGAATTGGGCGACTTCAACTACTCAAACATAGACTGGGAGCATTACTCTAGCTCCAACACCCTAGCCCAAAGGTTCCTAGAATTTATAAACTCAAATGCTATGGAACAACCTGTTACCACTCCCACAAGAGGGGAAAACATACTGGACCTGATCATCACCAACATGGGGACTCTATGCTCCAGACCAGAAGTGTATCCCTCACTGGCAAGATCAGACCATAAACTAATCTCACTGGATATTGACATCCTGACCCCACCCCTGCCCAGAAAACCACAGTGAAAAACTTCTCTAAAGCAAATTTCACACTCCTCAAAACCGAGGTGGAATCCTTCAAAGCCCCCAGGCCTGTGGAAAATACGTCCCAGACCGCAGAATCCTTTATAAACGCATTCTGTGAACACCTTCAGGAATGCATGGATCATGCAATCCCAAATCAAACCAAGACCCAATCCTCCAAAGGCAGACGTCCTATCTGGTGGACCCCAGCCATAAACAAACTATACAATATAAGGAGGAAGCTACTACATGATAGAGCAAAATCCCAAAAAGGGAAGGCATCTCTGATCAGTATTAGCAAAAAACTACGGGCACTCATAAAATCGTCTAAGGCCAGCTTCGAGAGAAAAATTGCACAGGACACTAAGGATAATCACAAGGCTTTCTTTAGTTATGTTAGGAACCTGGGTGGGAATTCCCAGATATGCTCAGAATTAGTCCAAAATGACAAAAAAATACACCGAACCTACAGACCGTGCCAACATCCTAGCTGACAGGTTCAGCGCAAAACCCCCCCCCCCACCAAAAGGGCAAATATCTATCCCAGCAGAGTGCTGCCCCCTGACATCTCAGATGCTCAGGTAAGAGCCGCCCTCTCCAAAGCAAAAAACACAGCATCAATGGGACCAGACGGTGTCCTGGGCTGCGTCCTACATGAACTCCAAGAAGAGCTAAACCCAAACATAAAACTACTGTTCAATCTCAGCCTTACTACAGGATATGTACCCAAAGAGTGGCGTACAGCAACAGTGGTCCCTCTCCACAAAGGTGGTGCCTCAACGAATCCTGGAAACTATCGCCCCATAAGCCTGACTAGCTTGGTCTGCAAAGCTATGGAAAGGATCATCATGGACCTCATAAATAAAGATATTGGGGACCTACAGACACTGGATCCTACCCAGTTCTGCTTTGTTAAGGGCAGATCCTGCCTCTTAAACCTGGTCGATTTCTTTGAAACCGTCATCAAGGCCATTGACGAGGGGAAGGTGGTCCACACAGCCTACCTGGACCTCGCAAAAGCCTTCAATACAATACCCCACTCGGGCATTATAGATAAGCTCACCAGCTTAAATATAAACCCCTATGTCACTAGATGGGTTGCAAACTGGCTCAAGGACAGAACCCACATGGTTAGAATTGCTGGAGCCATGTCAGACTCCAAACCAGTTACAAGTGGCATCCCACAAGGCTCAGTCCTGGGACCTCTCTTGTTCGGTATATATTTCTCAGAGGTACAGTCCAACATGGAAGGATTGTGGCTGACCAAGTTCGCAGATGACTGCAAACTGGGTGCCATAATCGACTCTCCAGCCAACACAAGCATCCTCCAAAAGGGCCTCATAGAAACAGACAACTGGTGCCAGAGCAATGGCCTCAAGCTAAACGCCAAAAAGTGTATAGTCATCCCCTTTGGCAAAAACAAAGTGCCCACAAATTATCACATAGGTGGTAATTAAGTACAGAAGAAGTAATTAGGGACCTGGGGACCCAAGTTGATAGCAATCTCTCATTTGACAACCACATGGCCAAAGTGGTTAGAAAAACATTTTATATAGCCCACCTAATCATGAAGGGATTCACATCTAGATCAGGGGAGGTCATCGTGCCTCTTTACTCATCCCTCATCAGGCCCATAATTGAGTACAATACCCCTTTTGGGATGTACCTTAGCAGACACCTGCAGCAACTGGAAAGACCCCAAAAGTACCTCACCAAGAGGATCAAAGGGCTCAAACAGATGCCATATGCTGCCCGGTTAAAGAAACTCCAGCTCTACTCAGTGGCATACCGTCTGCTCAGAGGCAATCTGTGCCTGACGTATAAAGCCATATCCAACCCAGAATTAATGGACATGCTACACCTCAGAAAATCCAAATCCCATCGAGCTACGCACTCAAGAGACTTGAACCTCAGCACTGAAATAAATAGGGCATGCTGGAGGGACAGATTCATAACCCAGAGGCTCTCTTCACTCTGGAATAAAATCCCAGTCCAGGTTAGGCAGAGTCCCTCATTGACTCTCTTCAAGAGGAATCTTGATGAGTGGATGGGAGATCGTAGGTTTACCCCGGGTATCACTTCTGTGTCACTGTTAGACAGAGGCACAGTATACTAACCTCGAAAAAGGGCATAGCAAAATTAATTTAAAATGGGTAGCGAAAGCCAAACACACTCTGGCTAGGCTTTTAAATGCCCTAGGGCAGATGGCCTAAGTATGAACCTATGAACCTATGTTAGAAACCTGGGTGGCAACTCCCAGATATGCGCAGAGTAAGTCCATAATGACAAAAAATACACTGAACCCACAGACATTGCCAACATCCTGGCAGACAGGTTCAGTGCAAACTCCCCCCCTCTCCAAAAGGATAAATATCTGTCCCAGCAGAGTGTTGCCTCCCTGACATCTCAGATGCCCAGTTGAGAGCTGCCCTCTCCAAAGCAAAAAACACAGCATCAATGGGATCAGACGGTGTTCCGGGCTGCGTGCTACATTAACTCCAAGAAGAGCTGAACCCACACATAAGGCTGCGGTTCAATCTCAGCCTTACTACAGGATATGTACCCAAAGAATGGTGTACAGCAACAGTGGTCCCACTCCACAAAGGAGGTGCTTCTACGGACCCTGGAAAATACTGCCCCATAAGCCTGACTAGCCTGGTCTGCAAAGCTATGGAAAGGATCATTATGGAACTCCTAAACAAAGACATTGGGGACCTACAGACACTGGATCCTACCCAATTTGGCTTTAAGGGCAGATCCTGCCTCTTGAACTTGGTCGACTTCTTTGAAACAGTCACCAAGGCTATTGATGAGGGTAAGGTAGTTCACACAGCCTACTTGGACCTCGCAAAAGCCTTTGACACAATACCCCACTCGGGCATCATAGACAAGCTCTCCAGCTTAAATATAACCACCTATATCATAAGATGGGTTGCAAACTGGTTCAAGGACAGAACCCACATGGTCAGAATTGCTGGAGCCATGTCAGACTCTAAACCAGTCACAAGTGGCGTCCCACAGGGCTCAGTCCTCGGACCTCTCTTATTTGGTATATATTTTTCTGAGGTACAGGCTAACACGGGAGGACTGTGGCTGACCGTGTTCACAGATGACTGCAAACTGGGCGCCATAATTGACTCTCCAGCTGACACAAGCATCCTCCAAAAGGGACTCATAGAAACGGATAACTGGTGCCAGAGCCATGGCCTTAAACTAAACGCCAAAAAGTGTATAGTCATACCCTTTGGGAAAAACAAAGTGGCCACAAATTACCACATAGGTGGTAATCCATTAAGTACAGAAGAAGTAATTAGAGACCTAGGGACCCAAGTTGATAGTAATCTCTCCTTTGACAATCACATCAATCACATTGCCGAAGTGGTTAGAAAGACCTTCTATATAGCCCATCTTATCATGAAAAGATTCACATCTATATCAAGGGAGGTCATTGTGCCCCTGTACTCTTCCCTCATCAGGCCCATAATCGAGTACAATGCCCCATTTTGGATGTACCTTATCCGACACCTGCAGCAACTAGAAAGACCCCAAAAGTACCTCACAAAGAGGATCAAGGGACTCAAACAAATGCCATATGCTGCTCGGCTAAAGAAACTCCAGCTCTACTCAGTTGCATACTGCCTACTCAGAGGAGATCTATGCCTGATGTACAAAGCCATGTCCAACCCGGAATGAATGGTTCATAGGTTCATAGATTAGTACTAGGCTAACTGCCCTTGTGAGCCATTTTAAGCCTAGCCAGTTATCCCTTGTGAGACTCAAACCCTGTACTTTGTGTTTGTAAGGCAAACACCTTAACCATTGGGCCAACCTCCCAACCCCAAACATGTTCCACCTCAGAAAATCCAAATCCCTTACAGCTACGCGATCAAGAGAATTGAACCTGAGCACAGAAATAAATAGGACATGCTGGAGGGACAGATTCATAACCCAGAGGCTCCCTTCACTCTGGAATAAAATCTGTCCATGTTAGGCAGAGCCCCTCACTGACTCTCTTCAAGAGGAATCTTGACAAGTGGATGGGAGATCGTAGGTTCACCCCGGGGGTCACTTCTGTGTCACTGCTAGACAGAGGCACAGTAAACTAACCTTATAAAGGGCACAGTAAACTCATTCCAAGGGGTGGCAAAAGCCAAACACACACTGGCTAGGCTTGTAAATGCCCTAGGGCAGATAGCCTAGTATGAACCTAAATCAAACTATGCTCCATGGCTCTCCAAAGATACTAGAGCACTGATGCATAACAGGGATAGCACCTGGAAGATTATGGCTTAAAACCAGGCATACTCCCCATTTATTTAAATACAGACAATTACGTAACCTAGTCAAGAAATTAGTCACTAAAGACCAGACATCTTACTGCAACTCACCTCAACTAGAAATCAGGTCCAACTCGTGCAATTTCTGGTCTGCTCTTAACAAAATACTTTACCCTTGCAAGCCTTATAGCCCCTCACCCTACCCCCAACAAATCTCCTCCAGAAATTGCTACCCTACTCAACAAACACTTCACTGAATCTATCCAAAACCTCACTCCCTCTAATGCTATCACTGAAACTATCACTACCGCCATCAACCCCCATAGCCAGAATCTCTTCACATTTAAACCTGTCAACTTCCTACATTAAATCCCTTCTTAAGCTTAAACCATGTTCCCCCTCTACCGATAACCTACTTCATACGTTTCTCAAACTTGCTGCTGAATCTATAGCCTGTTCTATATCCATTCTCATTAACAGATCTATACAAGAGGCTACAGTTCCTGCTGTCTGGAAATCCTTCTATACTATCCCACTACATAAGGGTGGCAACTCCACTAATACATTCAACTATTGTCCTATTGCCATTCTTTCTCCCATCTTCGAATTGCTCGAAAAATGCATTAATTCACAACTTCTCAACCACCTCCTCCAACACAACCCCCTCACTCCTACTCAGCATGATTTCCATCCCCACCACAGCACATCCACCGCCCTCCTCTCTTTCACTGATAGCATAGCCAATGCCCTTGATAACAATCAACTAATATCCTGCCTCTTCCTTGACCTTTCCAAATCCTTGGATACAGTCTCTCACCCAATACTCCTTTCTAAATTATCTAACCTCAACCTGTCTTACTCCCCCCTTGCTTGGTTTTCCAGTTATCTCTCAGGTAGGCAGCAATCTGTCAAATGGCTCTCCTCCTGCTCTCCCTTTAAGTGTTCCAACAGGTGTTCCTCAAGCCTCTATATTGGATCCCCTCTTATTCAACATCTTTAATAACGAACGCTTCACCTCTTGTAAACAATCTTTTCTTATACAAGTATTACAAACCTTCTCACTCTTACTCATAACTCCTTTCTATCCACAGAGAAATGGCTATCTGACCATCTGCTTATCCTTAACCTCAAGAAGACCAAGCTCCTGCTCTTTCTCCCCAGCTCATTTCCCAACCATAAATCTACATTTACCATAACATCCTCTAGCGACACTATCATAAAACCTGAACCTCACACTAAACTGGTAGGCATCATTATAGATGAACTCAAATTTAACTTACACTTACTGCAAGGAATAAAAAAACTCACCAGAAACTTGGCTTGCTCTATCGCAACAAAATATTTCTTACTCCAAATGCTAGACTCACCTTAGCACAGTCCTTCCTCTTGCCCACACTTCTCTACACATCCTCCATACTAACCAACATACAAGCTACCACCATGAACAAACTGCAACAAACTTATCAGAAAATTGCAAGATTAATTTCAAACTCCCCCTACAACTCCCATCACTGCCTGGCCCTGAACTCCTTACAATGGCTCAAATTCCCTCAACTACTTTCTCAATTTCAAGTTATTCACTGCATTCTATGCAGGCCTTCATCCTGTCCAGCTGTCACTACTCTTTTATCTACCTATACCCCTTATAGAATCCCCCGCACCTCTAACCAGCAGCTTCTGAATGTAGATCATCCAAAGAAGAACATGGGCAAACTACAGTATAACTGCTCTATAGCCCACACTTGGAACAAACTTCCTCTACACATGCACTCCATCATATACCCTGCACACTTTAAAAAGGAACTCAAACATTATCTTCTCAACACTAAGTCATGCCTCTGCTTAGAACTTACCTAATATTTCCCCTTTATACAATGGTGCTTCTTCCCTCTGAACTCCTGAAAGCATCTATACCTTCCTACGAAGACTAGACAAGAAATCTGATCATTTGTGTATCACTTGTTTGATCACTTGTATATCACTTGTTTGTACATTTTATATATAGGGGTTCATATACTCATTTCTATGAGACAATCCTCTTACAGTAATCTAAATGTTTGATTCATATTTGTATTAATATGCTTTGGAGTTTTGCTTGTTTATGGTATTTTCTATCTTATGTTATCCTAAATTGTTTTGTAACCGGAGCTTTTCTCCTCAGTTCTCCACTGAAAAAGGGCTCCTGACCCAGCTGGACCAACCCGGTTAACAAATGTCAAATTAATAAATTAAAACCAATATCATTTAACTTGGTAAGGTCTTGCTGTGTCTAGACATTTCAGATTCTATATCCCTTCTCAAAAGAATAATTTCCTTAGTTACAACCATTTGGTCTGCCAGCATTTTTGTTAAAGCATTGTGTTGGGAATTTTGAAAATCTTCTAATATGTTAATAGGTAGATACTAGGCTATCAGTGTAAGGGCCTAAGTAAGCCTAGCCAACAAGGTTCCCTGGCTTACGCCACCCAAGAAAGTTAATTTCCTGTGCCCCTGTCGAGCAGAGCCACAGAAATGATCCCCGGGGTGTATTTCCTATTTCCCATCCACTCATCAAGATTTTTCTTGAAGAGTGCTAATAATGAACTTTGCTTGACATGGATGGTTAGCTTGTTCCAGAGTATAAGAAGTCTCTGGGACAGAAATCTATCCCTCCAGCATGTCCTGTTTATTGTGGTGACAAGGTTTAGGTCCCTAGAGCATGTAGCTTGGGGGGATTGGGATTTCTTTAGGTGTCGCATGTCCAACAGATCTGGGTTTAACATAGCTTTATATGTTAGGCAGAGATCTCCTCAGAATAGGCGATATGCTACCGAGTAAAGCTGGAGTTTTTGAGATGGTCAGTTTAGGGCATCTGTTTCAGGCCAGTAATCCTCTTTGTGAGGTACTTCTGTGCCTTTCCAGCTGCTGCAGATGTTTTGTGAGCTACATTCTAAAAGGAGCATTGTACTCTGTAATGGGTCTGAGTGCCGAGTAGATGGGAACAATGACCTCTTTTTTCCTGGATGAGAACCCTTTTGTGGTGAGGTGTGCCACACAGAAGGATTTCCTGACTACTGTGGTGATGTGATTATCAAAGGAGAGACTACTGTCCACCTGGGTCCCAAGGTCTCTTATCACACATTTGACGTTAATTAGACTTTCATTTATGTGGTAGTTCATGGGTACAGAGTTTTTACCAAAGGAGATGATAATGCACTTTTTGGCATTGAACTTGAGGCCATGCATTTGACACCAGGCATCTGTCTCAGTGAGGCCCTTCTGTAGGATGTCACATCTTTTGGGGACTCTGCTATGGCTCCTACTTTGCAGTCATCTGCAAACTTCATTAGCCAGAGGCCTTCTGTGTTAGCCTGTACTTCAGAGAAGTAGATGCCAAACTGGAGAGGTCCCAGGACTGAACCCTGTGGTACTCCACTTGTCACTGGTTTGAAGTCAGATTTGGAGTCTGCAACTTTTACTGTCTGGGTTCTGTCAGTGAGCCAGTTGGCAACCCATCTTGTGACGTAGGGATTCATACCTAGTTTAGTGAGTTTAGCTATAATTCCAGAATGGGGGATGGTGTCGAAAGCCTTGGCAAGGTCAAGATAGGCTGTGTGAACCACCTTACCCTCGTCTACGCCTTTGGTGACTGCCTCAAAGAAATTGATCATGTTTAGAAGCCATGATCTGCCTTTCACAAACAGGAACTGGGTGAAGTCCAGAGTTTGGAGGTTACCAATGTCTTTCAGTTCCATGCTGATACATTCCATGGCCTGGCAGACCAGGCTCTTCAGGCTAATAGGGCAATGGTTCCCAGGATCAGTGGTGGCTCCCCCTTTGTGGAGTGGGATAACTGTTGCTGTGCACCATTCAGTGGGCACAAAGCCTGATGTGAGACTATGATTGAACATGGTGCTTAGGTGGGGAAGCCAGTTCATTCTGAAGTTTGTGTAAAACGCAGCTCTGGATGTTGTCTGGTCCCATGGGTGCTGTGTTTTTGCTTTTAGAGAGTGCAGGTTTTACCTTCATAGATGTGATTACAGGGACTCTGCATTCTTCCTGTATAGATATGGGCCCTTTAGGAGGTGTGGGGGGGGGGTAAAGTTAGCACTGATCCTATCTGCCAGGATGTTGGCAATATCAGTTGGTTCTGTAATTTTCATGTTGTTGTGCTGTAACTCAGAGCAGATCTGGGTGTTGCCATTGAGATTCTTGACATAGTTATAGAATGCTTTGTGGTTGTCCTTAGAATCAGTGGTGATTTAGTTTTTGAAGCTAGCTTTGGAGGATCTTATAAGGCATCTCAGCTTCTTACTGAGGCCGACTAGGGAGCTCCTCCACTCATGAGATTTTACTCTCTTTTGCAACAGTTTCTTCCTTCCATTGTAGAGTTGGTTTATGGCAGGGGACCACCAGATTGGGTTCCTTTTTTGGAGGATAATGTCTTGGTTCTGTTTGGGATAACACAATCCATGCACTCGTGTAACTGCTTATAGAGTGCATTTGTGTAGGATTCAGCAGTCATAACTGTATTGTCCATCTGCATGGGTGTCATGAAGTTCGCCACTTCTGTCTTAAGAAGCATGAAGTTGGCTTTGGAGAAATTTTTTACCATGGTTTCCTTAATGGTGGGTGGGAGCGGGATGCGGATATCTAGGGTGATTAGCTTATGGTCAGATCTGACCAACGAGGAGTTGACTTCAGATTTGTAACACCGGTCACTCATGTTGGTAATGGCTAGGCCTAGGATATTGTTGCCCCTGGTAGGGGTGTGGATGAGTTGATCCAGGGCATTGGAATTTATGAATTCCAGAAAACGTTGAGTGAAGGAGTTTGTACATGAGTAGTTTTCCCAGTTAATGGTGGGGTAGTTGAAATCGCCCATTATTAGGGTGTTTGGTTGAACCCTAATATTTTCCAGTATATCAAGAAGAGGGGCATGGGAATCCTAGGGCATAGTAGGGGGTCTGTAGCAAGCTACAATTTGGATTGCAGTTTTGCCCAGAGTTAGTTGCACTTATGGTGCGCAACTAGCCTGGAGGTGTGGATATCCTTAATGAATATGGACACACCTCTGCCTTTGGTGTTCTTGTCCTGTTTAGATGGCCGAAAAGTGTGGTATGAGTTATAGCCTGGTAATGCAGGGGTGCTCTCTAGAACTTTGAAACAGGTCTCAGTCACTGCACAGATATCAATGTTCTCCATTTTAAGGAGTGCCTCATGTGAGTGCATTTTGATATTTAGACTTCTAGCATTGAGTAGCATTACCCTTAGTTTTTGCTTGCCTGTTCCTGTTATGGTGGTGAATTTGTCATTTGAACTTTGCCTAAAAAGGCACTGTAGGGGTGGCAAGACCCTTAGCCAGTATCCAGAATCCCAGGGGCAACAGGTGCAGACCATCTCTGGCAAAGCATCGTCTGCCAACCATGTCATCCCAGGCAGGTACTGGATCCCTTTAGAATGGCACCAGAAGCTTAGCCAATTGTTGAAGTTAATCATTTTGTCCTTGTACTGTGGTATCATCCTGGGTGATGTCAGGATGCTCCTCAGGGCTAGAGTCATACCTGCCTGGGCTACAAGATTGGAGAGCTCTTTCATGTCTCTTTTCATGTAGTTCAGGGAGGTACGTTTCAGGTTGTTCACACCAACATGGACAATGACAGAGTCATATTTGTACTTGTGGAGTGACCTGAGTGCATGGGTTATGTGGCGGATCCTGGCACCTGACAGTAACCTTCTCCTTGTTTAGCCAAGTGAGTGGGGGTGAGTGGGACATCAGTTTGCCTGACTATAGAGTCACCTATGGACTAGTGTGTTGGGTACATTGTTTTGCCTTATGGGCTGTGGTTTAATGGCACAGAGTCTGTGGGCTGTGTCTCATTTGGGTTGTGTTGGGGGGTGGAGGTTGCTTGCATTTCTGCTTTAGATGTCTCTGTTGCTTGAGCAAGTTATTATTGAGAAGCCTCCGTGAATATTTTTGTGTTTCTTTGTGTGGATTTTGGTGGTGTAGGTTTAATGGGACTATGTGATGTGTGGTGTGGTGCAAGTTGTTTACCTTCTACTCTTGACTGTCAAGTTCACTCTTGGTTGAAGAGAGCTTTACCTCCAGTTTGGCTAGATAAGTGCATCTCTCACAGTTTAAGGTGTTGGGTGGTAGGAGAGGGTTGTCTGTGTACATGAGGCAATTGCTTCATTGCCCCAAGATGCCCAGAATCATCAGATAGACAGGAGAGAACACTCATGAAAACGTTCTCTCCCACCTCCATTTGCTATATGCCCAAGGATAAATCCTCTAAACTCTTCTCGAGGTATAAAATTAGATATGGAAACATTTCCATGCAAAAATCCTAAGTCCTTGGGACTTTGAATACCTGAGAGTCTTACAGATTTCTTGCCAGTTTTCCTTTTTCGATTGCTTTTCCACTCCCTTTTCCTAGTCTTTTCTAAACTCTTTGAATTGATTCTTATAGTTAAGTGGTATTTTGTACACCATACTAATTCCTTTTTTAACAGCAGCTTATGTCTGGTCTTTCACTTGGCACACCTTCATCCCTTTCACTTAGGTATATTTTTATCAGTCTGTGGCAGGGAATGCAGTCTCTAATTTGCAGTGTAAATTTCTGCTTGGCCTCATCTGACTGTTTTTACCTTTTCTTCCTTAATTTGCTCTCAGTACTTTGGTTCATTTGCCAATGTTATCCAGTAAATTCCATCTTCCGCTTCCCTGTTTTCTTTACCCCTACTTGGCAGTTATCCCTTTTGGCAAAATCTTCTTTCTCCATTCATGTCTTGGGTTAGCTTTTAGAATATGTTCTGCTACCTTACAGATATTCGTGTGGTGGTGGTTCTCCTTAAAGACCTTCATCCAAAATCCTATTATCTCCTTATTTCTTGACCCCCCCCCCACCTTTGTCATCTTCCCTTTCCTCTTTGATTTATACATGTTTGCTTGAGTTATGTATAGGAGTCTTCACTGTTTTAAATTATCCCTTCAAATTAGGTAATACTAAACCACCTTGTTTCCTTGATAGAATAAACTAATTTCACTTAACTCTTGCCCTTTTCCCTTCCAAATATATTATTTCAACACTTTATCATCCACAACAATACACCTCGCCTGCATATAAAACTTAAGTGAGTAAATTTTTTTCACTGCTTTTATCTTATTGTCTGTATCCATAATCAAGAGTTTCCCATTTCTCAGTTTTTGTATTATATTTTGTTTTTTCCCCACATAACTTTGGCTGTTATTGCAGCATCTTTTTTACTTCCTACATCTAACACTTTATCATGGCCCCTTAAATGTTAAATATGTTTTTGCTGAACCATTTAATGTGAGATGTATACTTTACCACTGTAGCTTTTATCTTCATTTATGTTATATCCCAGAAGGACTTGAAACTGTATCAAAATGTTCCACAATACAGAAATATCCTTTTCTGAATAGAGTACAAGAAATGTCTGCAAATAAAACTAACTTTTCTTGATTACTATACCAGTTAAATTGCTGAATTTGTGAGCCCTCTATTTTCTTTGCTAATGGTTCTAAATGTAAAGCAAATTATGGAGAAATAGGACATTGCTGCCTGGTTTCTGTGCTTAAATGCAGCTGCTTGGAGAGAAATCCTCCCACCTTATTTCTCGTCTCTGACTCTTCATATATCCTTATTATCCCTCTTCAGGGAATACAAATGCTACCTTTGCCCTACTCATAAAATCTCTGCTTACACTCTCAAATGTTTTTTTTTTTTTTGCATCAAGACCTACCAACATTGGTGGTAGATTTATACTCTTCTTCTGATCATCATCATTGTTCTGTTAATATTGTTAAATGTTTTCCTCCCTTCTTCTAAATAGCATTTATCTATATCTGTCAACTGTGTAAATATTGTAAGTAACATTTTACTTTTAATGTGTACGTAAAGTGTTTCCACACATACCTCAAAGGTGTGTATGTCAAGTATCTCCACACATACTACATAAGCATTTGCACAAATGAATCTCTATAACCCTCAAGATCAACCACATCAACCCTTGTTGACTATGCGTGACACTGAATGTACATATCTGTAAACTGTTCTATACAATGTATCTTTCTTACTTTTGTATCTTTTGAATCAGTACTGCATTGTGTATCTTGGAGCTTTTCTCCGCGGGCCTCCACTGAAAACGGGTCATTTGGGCCCAGTGGACTTCCCCGGTAATCAAACTGGAAATAAATGTTTTCCTCCCTTCTTCTAAACATCACTTATCTATATCTGTCACTTTTGCCGTACTGTTTAATGGTATAGACATGAACTTGTTATAATTTTGGATTAAAATCATAACTGTGCTATATGAATCTGTGTATGAAGTGTCGTTGCTTTCTTTGGGTTAACTCATTACAGCCGATTGTGCCTCCAGGCATTTCTGCAGTTGCCTTCTAATGATGCCTCTAGGTGTCAAATATTTCTTGTTCATATTTGCATTAATAATTTCAAAACTATGCTACATACAAGGTATCAGAAGATTTCTCATTAAAGCATGAAGGATGGCAAGCACAATAGTATTATTTGACCTCTGTCGAATGCAGTTAATGATATTGAATATTTGTATACTGTTTATTTGTATTGTAATAATTTTCGCATTTCTCTAAAAATCTCAAGATTCAGGTAACACAGACTGAACTGCACAGCCTCATATGAAAGTTGACAGCTGTATGAAGAAGATCCTGCTTGGCAGTATGTGTCTTGCTTGAATGGTTACTGAGATTATTATAAACCATTTGTACAGCATTACAAATTTAATATTCGCCGCCTTAATTCTGACTTATAAAATCCAGATTAAAGCATCAAACTGAATAAATGTCACAAATGTAAAGATTAGCTTATCCTGAATAGTTTATTTACTGTCTCATAGTAACCCGTATGGTTCCAGACATATGAATATTTGTTGGAATTGTAAGGTGATATCCTCACTTTTTAATGGCCCAAGCCACACCCACTGGGAGTTAAAAGTACGCACTCAATAGAGCTGTACAGGAGGGAGTTGATTAATACAACCACCACAGCTTTCGTCTAAGCAGCTGGTACTATCCACCCTTTTAAAACATTGTTGAACAAATGCTTCCAGGTTTGTTACTTTCTTTCCTCCTAGCTTGCACAAGAATACCATCTGTTCCTGAAGACTTGCATTTTGATTGATTGTACATGACAATTTCAATCTCATCCCTTCCTATCTTTATCGATTCTTGAACTTCATCTTCCTGTAATAACATTTGCACTTACTTTCACAACAAAAAAGAAAATAAAGACAATAACCAAGGTAATGAAAGATGAGGCAATAAAGAAAAATCCTTGCCTGCCTGCAAAAGCAATGCCATGTGAATACCAGTTCATGCTACCTTCAGTATGATGACATCGCAGCACTACAGATGTTCATCATTTCCTTTGCAGTCAGAGGGAATGCTTGGGAGAGAGAGAGACATTTATAAAGCTGTTTGATTTTTTGCTGCAGGATACAGCCCATATAGCCTAAAGAGTACTTCAGCAGTGAGGAATTATATCATCTGTAGTTATGGGTAAGTTCAATTTGCACAACTATACTTCAGCATGTATCAACAGGTAAAGCCTACTGCCTGCCTGCATGTACTACACATCCATGACCACTTTTTAATCCCCTCCCCTTGCTGGTATGACTGCTACTTGTACCTCTACCTGCTAACACTGTTCAAACGATGGCTGTGACCATATACACTTTACATTTTTGTGTGGAGAAATGACTAATACACACAGTGTGAGTTGACCAGCTATACTCAGCATAGCCTGTAGGTAACACTGCCTGCATCAGGTATCGTCTTTGTGACTTTTCACTGTGACATAGTGAATGTCATTGGCCCATAGTTTTGGACTATCCACTGCTTAGTTTGTGCTCAGTGTACTTATGCCCAAGCCTGCCTGAGAGGGGGGTGTATTGTTGCTGCTAACTGGCTACCATTGCTGTCATCACATATGGAAGAAATAATAGTGGAAGCTGTGCTGCCACCATCAGTCACTACCCTTTCTCCCTGTCCAGGTGGCTTCCTAGTTGCCATGTGGATGCAAACTGTTGCACAATGCACCTCAGGAAACATGCCTTTACACAGAAGATATGCAAATAACTTTCTTAGTCTTCTGTTGACACAAGTATAGATATGCTTATCCACATAGGCCAAAAGTCTATTGAGTTAACTGCTACAGTGTCCTCAAGACAGAAGCCTGTGAGATACCCAACATATCTGCACTCTGTATCAGAAAGGTGCCCATGGAAAGTATAGCTAGGGCTGTATGTATTTTCTTGGGATCTACAACAGTAGGAAAGCCATGCATTCACACAGCTCCAGCTGGTGGACCATCAAAGTTCAACAAAGCCCTTATAACCTCTCTCTCTCTCAACTTTAACTCTGTTGTGCAACTCATGCTCTTCAAAGTTGTATTGGGTAATCCTTTGCCTGCTTCTTCTGCTGAAAGGTTGGAAAGCGCTTCATGCACTGGGTTGCTGTGCTAAGGAAGAGGCAGATCGCAGGCCGATTGATCACAGGTGGATACAGCAGTACTGCCAGCAAAACAGAGCATCTCATTTGTGCTTATGTGCAAGTAATGTACAAACCCACTGTATAATTGCATTATGACTGTGAATACCATCCTTGGTCTTACCCATTATGCAGTGTTCCTGCATGCTTTAAAAAGGTAGTGGTCTTATCTGCATTGTTTGCAGTATTCTAGCCACAAAACTCCCTTTTAGTGTAAACAAAAAAAGTGCACCTTACACTGTACATTTTGCAATTGTTTTTCCTAGTACTAACCCAAAGACCATAACAGTAAAAGCACTTGCCAAATATTTACTATGACACAGATAACTGAGTGACTTAGGCTGGAGTTACCAATTAAAACTGTCCCCTCAAGAAAAGGTATTGGTCACTAAATGTCTGTTGTACAACAGAATGAGCTGCATGCCCACTTTAATATTCTACAGCAGCATTTCATTCCATCATCAATGTTGCATAGAGAAAATAGTCCATTTCTTTGTTTATCCCACAGTAGGAAGTAACTATCATTTTCCAACTATGTATTAAATAGGTTACCACATAGCAGTCTCACTTACATCCTACTTATTTCCTAACTGCATTTAATACTGATAGATTAAGATATTTGAAAACTGCCTGTATGACCTGCAGTGTTTTGGTAGTGGCATGAAAGTTAATGTTATCAGTATCAGCTGCAATATGTTACTTCCAAGATGGCTGCACATTGAGTAACAGATTAACTGTAGCTCTCCCATTGTGAAAAGAGAAACTAGACACTGAAGGCCAGCAGACTTTTGAGTTTATGGGCAAATTTCAATAACTGGCTAATAAGTGTGCTGCCTGGATGCCAGGAAGAAAGAAATGCAGTGCACCTGGAATAAAATCATGTACAAAAAAGTGAGGGAAAAAAAACACTGACTGGGGAAAAGTTCTGCAGCTGTTCAGCAGAAAGCAATGTGACCTCCAGATGCAACTTCCAGTAACTTGCAGGAAGATATAAAACAACTGCACACAGACCTGGTTAAAATAAAAAAAAAAAAAAAAACACTGATGGAGTATATCAACACAAACAACAAAAGGCTGGAAAAAATGGAAGACGCTTTAAACAGATATTCAGATGGGGTGATAAAGCTGCAAAAATCAGAGGAGAAGGTAACCACGCACACCACAAACCCAGTCTCACATAGAACTATCACAACTGCAAACCAAACACATAAACACACAAAAACATACTCGGAGGCGCTGATTAAAAATCTACCAAAACAACAGAGGCCTCCAAAGCAGACACCCAAGCAACCGCCACCTCAAGACATAGCACATGCAACACACAGTTCACAAAGTCAGTGTGCTAAACAGTCACAGCCCTTAAGGCCAAACAACATGCCAGACACACTTGTAATAGGTGACTCCATAGTCAGACACACTGACGTCCCGCTCACCAGACTGAACAAGGAAAAGGTCACAGTAAGCTGCCTGTCGGGAGCTAGAATCCGCCACATAATACAAGCAACTCAGGTCACTCCACAGCAAGTACAAATATGACTCCGTCATTGTACATGCCGGTGTGAACGACCTGAGACGTACCTCCCTGGACTACATGAAAAGAGACATAGAGGAGCTCTCTGATTATGTAGCCCAGGCCGGTATGACCCTGACCCTGAGCAGCATCTTACCCTCACCAAGAATGATGCCACAGTACAAAGACAAAATGATCAGTTTTAACAATTGGCTTAATTACTGGTGTCATTCTAAGGGGATCCAATGTCTGTCTGCTTGGGATGACATGCTCGGCAAGCCACGCTGCTTCGCAAGGGATGGCTTGCACCTGTCACCCCTGGGCTTCCGGATATTGGCCAAGGCTCTTGCCACCCCCATATTGCCTTTTTTAGGCAAGGCTCAAATGACAAACCTACCTCCCTAGAAAACACAAGTGGAAAAAAACTAAGGGTAATGCTGCTCAATGCCAGAAGTCTAAACCTCAAGATGCACGCCCTCAAAGCCCTCCTCAGTATGGAGAACATCAATGTCTGTGCAGTGACTGAAACCTGGTTCAAGGCTCCTGAGAGCACCCCAGCACTATCAGGTTTTACCTCATATCATGCTTTCCGGCCCCAAAACTTGGACCGAACCACAAAAGGAGGGAGGAGTATCCATATTCATCAAAGATACCCACGCCTCCAGGTTAGTGGCAACGCACAAAGCATCGGAGACCATCCAGGTGCAACTAACCATAGGCAAAACTGCCTTACAGTTTGTAGCATGCTACAGACCACCCCCTCAAACTCAGGAACCCCACACAGCCTTCCTGAAGACACTGGTGAGTATGCATGTCGCTCTAAATAGCATCATATTGGGAGACTTCAACTACCCAAACATAGACTGGGAACATTACTCAAGCCCCAACACCCTAGCCCAAAGGTTCCTAGAATTCATAAACTCAAATGCGATGGAACAACTAGTCACCATTCCCACAAGAGGAGACAATATATTAGACCTGATCATCACAAACATGGGGACAAAATGCTCCACACCAGAAGTATATCCCTCATTGGTAAGATAAGACCATACGTTAATCTCACTGGAAATCCACATCCCGCCCCCACCCCCTGCACAAAAGACCACAGTGAAGAACTTCTCAAAAGCCAACTTCACACTTCTTAAGACTGAAGTGGTATCCTTCAAGGTCCCTGGGCCAGTGGAAACCACAACCCACACTGCTGAATCCTTTACAAATGCCTTCTACGGGCACCTTCAAGAATGCATGGATCATGCAATCCCAAATAAAACCAAGACCCATTCCCTCAAAGGCAGGCGCCCGGTCTGGTGTACCCAGCCATAAACAAACTTTACAACAGAAGGAGGAAGCTCCTACATGACAGAGCAAAATCCCTAAAAGGGAAGGCATTTCTGATCAGTACTAGCAAAAAACTACGATCACTCATAAAATCATCCAAGGCCAACTTTGAGAGAAAAATCGCAAAAGACACAAAAGACAATCACAAGGCCTTCTTTAGCTATGTTAGAAACCTGGGTGGAAACTCCCAGATATGCTCAGAGTTAGTCCAAAGTGACACGAAATACACTGAACCCACTGACATTGCCAACATTCTGGCAGACAGGTTCAGTGCAAATTTCTCCTCCCCCCCAAAAAGAGAAATAACTATCCCAGCAGAGTGTAGCCTCCCTAACATCTCAGATGCCCAGGTGAGAGCCGCCCTCCCTAAAGCTAAAAACACAGCATCAATGGGACCGGACGGTGTCCCGGGCTGTGTGCTACATGAACTCCAAGAGGAACTAAACCCACACATAAGGCTGCTGTTTAATCTTAGCCTTACTACAGGATACGTACCCAAAGAGTGGCGTATGGCAACAGTGGTCCCACTTCACAAAGGCGGTGCTTCTACGGACCCTGGAAATTACCGCCCCATAAGCTTGACGAGCCTGGTCTGCAAAGCTATGGAGAGGATCATTATGGAACTCATAAACAAAGACATTGGGGACCTACAGACATTGGATCTTACCCAATTTGGCTTTGTCAAGGGCAGATCCTGCCTTTTGAACTTGGTCGACTTTTTTGAAACAGTCACTAAGGCCATTGATGAGGGAAAGGCAGTTCACACAGCCTACCTTGACCTTGCAAAAGCCTTTGACACAATACCCCACTTGGGCATCATAGACAAACTCACCAGCTTAAATGTAAACCCATATGTCACAAGATGGGTTGCAAACTGGCTCAAGGACAGAGCCCACAGGGTCAGAGTTGCTGGAGCTATGTCAGACTCCAAGCCAGTCACAAGCAGTGTCCCACAGGGCTCAGTCCTGGGACCCCTCTTGTTCGGCATTTATTTTTCCAAGGTACAGGCAAACATAGGAGGATTGTGGCTGACAAAGTTTGCAGATGACTGCAAACTGGGCGCCATAATTGATACTCCAGCGGACACAAACATCCTTCAAAGAGGCCTCATAGAAACGGATAATTGGTGCCAGAGCCATGGCCTTAAGCTGAACGCCAAAAAATGTATAGTCATACCCTTTGGGAAAAACAAGGTACCCACAAATTACCACATAGGTGGTAATCCATTAAGTACGGAAGAGGTAATCAGGGACCTAGGGACCCAGGTTGACAGTAACCTCTCATTTGACACTCACATTGCCAAAGTGGTTAGGAAGACCTTCTATATTGCCCACCTTATCATGAAGGGTTTCACATCTAGATCAAGAGAGGTCATTGTGCCCCTGTACTCTTCTCTTATCAGGCCAATGATTGAGTACAGTGCCCCATTTGGGATGTATCTTACCCGACACCTGCAGCAGTTGGAAAGACCCCAAAAGTTCCTCACCAAGAGGATAAAAGGGTCTTAAACATATGTCATATGCTGCCCGACTGAAAAAACTCCAGCTCTATTCAGTCGCATACCGCCTACTCAGAGGTGACCTGTGCCTGACATACAAGGCCATGTCCAATCTGGAATTAATGGACATGCTCCATCTCAGAAAATCCAAATCGATCAGAGCCACGAGAGCAAGAGACTTAAATCTCAACACAGAAATAAATAGGACGTGCTGGAGGGACAGATTCATAACCCAGAGGCTCCCTACACTCTGGAACAGAATCCCAATCCATGTTGGGCAGAGCCCCTCACTAACTCTATTCAAGAGAAATCTTGACGAGTGGATGGGAGATCGTAGGTTTACCCCGGGGGTCATCTCTGTGTCACTACTAGACAGAGGCACAGCAAACTAAACCCTAAATGGGAGTAGTATTCTCATCCTAAGGGGTTGGTGAAAGCCACACACACTCTGGCTAGGCTTATAAATGCCCTAGGGCAGATAGCCTAGTACGAACCTATGAACCTATGAAAAGGGTGGCTGAATATGAGACTGCTCAGGAAGAGATGTTTAAAAAAAATAGAATTAGAGGACAGAGCATGTAGGGAAAACCTGAGATTTTCAGCGTATACCACAGAAGCTGGAAGGAACAGACTGCATTCATTTTATGAAAGCATAAATAAGCAACTGGACTGGTATTCCACAGCAGGAGATATTAGTTGAAAGGGCACATTGTGTGTACACTCCAAACCTTGCATAGGTAGGTACTAGACTATTGGCCCAAGGGCCTACGTAAGCCTAGCCAACAAGGTTCCCTGGCTTACACCACCCAGGAGTTAATTCAGACAAAAAGGTGTCAGAAAGACAAAATACAAAAGGTGGGTGACAGCAGAGTGCTTGTGGAGAATGACTACTCATTGTACACCAGGCAGGAGGAGTAAATTCATCCCACTATTCAGGGAATGTTGAGATGCAGGTGTGAGATTCAACTGCCGTACCCATTTGTCTTCAAGGTATTCTTCCTTGGAGGGACAAAATATTTTTTTTACTAAAGTACCTGCTAAGGAGGAAATACAAAAGTTTGTCCAACTAAAAGTGAGCTGTGAAACAGGAGGAGATTCTGCTGCTTGTTCTTCTGTTAATAAAGATCACAGAGAGGTTGTACCTTTGAAACCTTTGCCACTGTTTCAATGGAAAATGTTGGAGAGAAGGAAGGGAGCACGAGAGTTGACTAGAAGAATCAAGAACACATTGGAAATGAAGGATTTGGGAGATGAACAGTAATAAAACTGGTAACTTAATGTGAGATTATAATGCAATAATTGTATCTGTGAAATATGACAGAACAAGAACATCTGGAAATATTCGACTTTTTCAGATTTTTTTGGACTTGTGGAGACTCTAAAGTATATGCTCTATTTCATGTCATTAATGTTTGGAAAATGCTTTGGGGAGGAGAAGAAAGGGGAGAAAGTTAACTATAAGTAAAACATTTTTTTCTTAATGGTACTATTTTTGTGGTATATGTTTTTCTTTGTATGTCAATGTTTTCTCAGTTATTTTTAAGTGTAGTGAGGAATGTAAATAGGTACTGCTGTTCATTTTTCTTTCTTCTTTGTTCAGTTTTAAGAAATGTAGGCACTGCAATGTAAAAAAAAGAAAAAGCCTGGTTAAAAGAGCAAGACAAAAGAAAAATTAATATGCTTTTTCTCTTTCTTGCATAGGGGAATGACTGGATTAAGGACTTTGGATTGATTAAGTAACAAGTTTTAAGAGAAATCAAGTAAATGAAAAATAATATGGACTACTGTGAGGCTTTTTTTCTAGTAAATGAATATTTGCTTAGTAGCAATTCTGTATCCAGCCTTCATGTCTCCATGGAAACAGTCTGATATGGAGAAACTGACAATCTGGTTCTCTTGTTTCCATAGAGACAATCTGATAGAGAAATTGGTTACAGACTGGTGGAGAGTGATTGGCTGGGGGAAAAAAGAGAAGAGAGATTGCCTGCGAGATGATGTTCTCTGAAAGCATTCGGGGGTTTCCCATCTAGGAGAGCTATAAAGATGAGACAAAACCAGTCGGTACTTAGTAGAAGCACAGGCTGCACTGTGTGTCTTAGCATGGGTAAACCTGTCTTTTAGGTTATACTATAACAGTAAGTGTTATCACGGTACAAATGCTCCTGTTACTAATAAAATAAATAAGCCAAAAAAGGAGTACAGGAGCAACCCAAGGCTGGCAACAAAAATTAGCATAAATCCAGCAGTCACCAAGGCTTATTCAAGCAGCAAAAATAAATGCTAGTTCAAACAATGACTGAATCTTTAGCAAAAACAGATAAAATCCAAGCCATTTTATTGGTAAGCACTTTCACCCTGTAAGGGCTTTTTTAAAACCATAAGAAACAAACACTGAATAAAATCAAGTCACATTTTATAAGCAGATAGGGATGACATCACTTCCTATTCCTGATTCAAACTTTTCAGTATGCAAAAGCAATACATATATATAAAAAATGTGTATGTATAACTATATATATATAAACAATATATTTATAATATATATATCTAAAAAATGCACATCTGTGTATAAAGACAAATATAAAACATTAAGTCAACATTCTAAAATGTGTATGTTTATCTCACAGTATGTCTCCTATTCTTAAGAACAGGTTTCAATGGAATTTTATCATTCAAACCTGGTCTCCGGTCTGCTTTCAGTCTGATAATCCATTTTAATTCCAGTGTTTCGGTGTAATTGCATATATCCCCTCTCCTAACACTGGTACATTGATCTGTATAACTAAGAATACAAATGAATGTGTATTATCACTGTCTATAATGTGTTTAGAAAATGCACTGCGTGGAGACAGTGTGCGGATGTGATGGTGTTCCCTTACCCTATCTCGTAGGCATCTGTTTGTCTTGCCTACGTAGAATGCTTGATAGGCAGTGCACTTGGCTAAATAAATGATGTGATGTATTGCAATTAGCACTGAGTTGAAACCTGAAACAATGGGAGGTAACTGGGTGAATAAACTGGGAACTGGTGTCTACAAATTTACAAAAATTACAACAATTACACGGAACAGTACTCCCAATATTGTTCAAACACTCATTAGGCTGTGTAGATAGGTGAGTGTAACAAAGTAATTTATGTAGGTTAGACTTGTTCCTATATCTAAAATAAGGCTCCTCACCAACAATGTCTTTGAGTTGTGAATCGACTAAAAGTAGATTCCAATTCTTGTTCAAAACCTCTCTTATACTGTTTATTATCTTGCGTATAACTAACAGAAAATCTAACTGGTGGATTCCTGACTTTAGGATATATATCAGGGACATTCTCCACTGAATATGGTTGTGAGAAATATGGTTTAGCAATACCATTCCTCAGCTCCAAAGCACCTTCAAAGTGGGAGGTGATCTCATCTGGCCTATATGCTGTCTGAAAATGCCTATTGTTTAAGTTTGACAACTCTTGTAAGAAGCTATCATAGTTTGGATTCATCATGGATGCTCTTATCGCCTGTCCCCTTATCAAGTTCCTATAAATGTAATTGAGGTGCATACTTTCCCGATGTAAAAGGGAGTTCCTATACCACGTTTTTCTAAAAACTCCAGTATTGAGCATCCCATTTGGTAGTCTGTCAACAAAAACATCCAAAAAAGTAATACAATTAATCCAACATTCAATAGAAAAGTTCAAAAAATGGTTAGACTATTAATCTCTTTATGCTAGTCATCCAGGGCTTTATCTGTACCAGTCCACAGGAGGAAAAGATAATCAACAAAATGTGCATAGAAAACCACGTTTCTTGAAACTATCCAGGACAAACAGCTTATTACGTTCCCAGTCCAGCATGACAAGGTTGGCGTAGCTGTTGGCACATGAAGTGCCCATAGCTACGCCATCCTTCTGAATATAAGCCTCATTAAAAAGAAAGATATTATTTTCCAGTACAATTTCCAACAAGGCACCAAATCTTTCATAGCTGGACTTTAGGCTTCGCAACCCTGTAAACATCTCATAACACACTCAACACCTTCAGAGTTAGGTATCATAGCAAAAAGGGACTGTACATCCAGGGTAACCATTTTATAATACATATCTAACGGTAGATCTACAACCTTGGAGTACAAGTCCAGTAAAAAATGTTTTGTGTCTTTGAGAATGTGTGTGAATTCATTCACCAAGGGTCTTGGGTGTTTTTCAAGGTAAATGGATAAGGGCTCCATTGTCCAACCTCTCCCTGCCACTATTGGTCTCATTGGTGGGTCTCGGGGATTTTTATGTACCTTGGGGAGGCCTTGGATGACTGGAATCAAGGGATCTATCACATGTAAGAAATTAAGCAGATCTTCATCTATAACCTCATTGAGTAGTAAATCTTGCAACATATATATGTTATGTTACGCACCTTACTCCAGACTTCATTCAAACTGATTGTTTCATAAAAATCACAGTCACTTAATATGAGAGTCATTTTTTGTAAATAATCAACACTATGAAACACCACTATAGGTCCACCAGTATCAGCTGGTCTGATAATAAGGTTCTTATTATCCCTTAGATTATTCAAAACTGTTCCCAATCTAGGGGTTAAATTCCCATACCACTACTTCCTGTTATTCTGATCTAGGGTGTGTAAATCATCCTCCACCGTTTTAGTAAATGCGTCTAGGAGGGGATGTAATACTGGTACACAAGTACTAGGTTTTTTAAAGATCTTATTATGCAGAGTGTCCTTAGATGAAATACCATAGTCCAGTTTAAGCTGGACATTCTGACTAAACAACCTCACATTTACAATAGTGTCTGTGATTGGACTCCTAACTGAAGGTATAAAGGATAGACCCCTATTAAGAATCTCTATTTCATCCTCGGATAACCCTGTCTGAAAGATTCCAAACTAATGTCTCAGGACTTTGTCCTACATCTTCTTCAGTGTTTTTCCCGTAAATTCTCCTCCCGAGGCTTTCCTTTTCTGCCAGCTCATGGATCTGTTCCTCCCTCCTCTGTGTTGTTCGTCTATGGGGAAAGGGGTAAACCCATGTACACCTACCAAGGAGAGCTCTTTCCTTCTAACCAAAGGAACTGGGAGTGGTTGTGAGGTGGCATTGGATTGAAGGGTGGGTATACTCTGTACTGAAGTAGTTGGTTGTGTATTTCCAAGTATATCATTAGCACAGTCAGTGTGTTCTTGTAAATCATTACATATATTCACACTACCCAATATCTGTGTGCCCTGGTTAACATCCACATCATGAGCAACATCAACGGTTTCAGGTAAATGAACATTGGGACTGAGCCTTTGATTTAAACTAGAATTCATGACACTTACAACTCCATTATTCTCTGTAGCCAAAATAGAAGAGCCATTAACACTGATGTAACTGGCAGTATTAACATTATTTCTATTAAAATGAACACTGTCATTTCTATTAAATTCTGTCCTTGGCCAAGAAAAGACTTGGCCGTTTTTAAAGTCCATTGTGTCCCTTCCTATTTTGGAGCAATTCTGCTCAAGTAACTTTTTCTCCTACAGGATAACATTGTCCAACAGTCGCTCTGTTAATCTACCTACAGTAATTGCAGGAAAATTAGTAGAAATAAAGTTTTGTGAGTTCTTGATCTTCTCCCTCAATAACAGTTCTTCGGGAAAGAAGAACTCATTAAGTAAAGTCATGTACTTAATACTGACCTCCAGATTGAGTTGTTGCCACTTGTACAACAACTCTGGATAAGTAGAACTTGTTGTCAGCATCTTAAGTGCACGTAGGCCTCTTGGAATAATCCTACGTTGAATGCAGACTTCAAAGTGTTGTGTCTGGGTCTGTAAACGTTTTAGTTTTAAAAAAAATCAGCTTCAAGTTGTTCAAAATGCTCCGTAAGGTCATTTAACACTTCCGGTGATGTCCCAGCCTCGGTCTCGAACTCGGACACCTCGAACGTCATCAATGGATTATTCTCCTCACATACACATCGCAGAAGCCTATTCAGGCTCTTGGATGTTTGCAATGTAGTTTCCAAGTTAAAAGGCAGTTCTGTGTCAACCTGTTCAGCCATGTCACTGTGATAAATAAAATGTACTATAAGAGTAAGTGTTATCACGATACAAATGCTCCTGTTACTAATAAAATAAATCCAAAAAAGAAGTACAGGAGCAACCCAAGGCTGGCAACAAAAATCATCATAAATCCAGCAGTCACTAAGGCTTATTTATGCAGCAAAAATAAATGCTAGTTCAAACAATGACTGAATCCGTAGCAAAAACACGTAAAATCCAAGCTGTTTTATTGGTAAGCACTTTCACCCTGTAAGGGCTTTTTCAAACCATAAGAAACAAACACTGAATAAAATCAAGTCACATTTTGTATGGAAATGGGGATGACATCACTTCCTATTCCTGATTCAAACTTTTCAGTATGCAAAAACAATACATATATATAAATTAAATATAAGTTAAAATGTTTTTAGTCCCATTAGTCTTATACACAGGTCAGGCATATTTTTATCAACCAGAGGAGTTGTGGATAGCAATTAATAAAGAGCTGAAGGACTTTGTGGGAGGGGAAGATGGCAAGAGTCAAGTGGGATATGCTGATTCTTCAAGTAGAACAGGATGGATTGGGATTACCTGATTTGAAGGGGTATTTCAGAGCTGCAAACGTAAGGCTCCTACACATAGCAGAAGCAGAAAACTATAATTTAGAGTTGAAAGGGATGATGAAATGGGGAGAGCTCAAGAAACAAGGAGAGGCTGGGATTTGGGATGCATGCTTTTAGAAGATAATCATACAGAATATTATATCTATAAGGTAGAAAATATTCTAAGAACTAAACCAACACTGGAATGGAGAAATGAGATTCTGCAGATAAGGATGACTGCAGTTAGGGATGTAGACCGTAGGCAAGAGGGGGCTGGAATTTATTGGAGAAAACTGGCAAAGGAACCAAGGTTTTTGGAGAAAATAACTAGAGGGGGAAAGATGATAGAATAGGAAGATGCCAAGAATTTATTTGGACTGCAGGTTAGAGATTGCCTTCCCGATCAAGAATTGATATCAGAATATAAGCAGAGAGAAGTAAAATGGGGGTTCTAAATGAAAGGCCAGCATTGGTAGAGTTTTTGGTAGAATTTAGAACAGAAGCTGCCATTGAAATTGGAATAATTAGTAGAGCATATAAAGTATTGCATGATAACTATTAGAATCAATCGGAGGAGGCTACAAAGGACTGTGAAAAGATTGAATAAGCAATTCACAAAGTAACAATGGAAGAATATATGCATGTCTCCCAACTATGCAACAAAATCTAGAAGGTTTAGGATTTTTGCTTGGAAATATTTACACAGATATGTTATACCCCAAGTAGACTTCAGAGACTCTTCCTGAGTTAGACAGCAAATGGTGGTATGACTGGGAAGAAAAAGGTAATTGGGAACATATTTTCTGGAAGTATGGTGAGTTGGCAGAATTTAAGGATTCCCTGCAGAATGCACTGTTGGAGATGCTGCGTGGGCAGCTCATGCTATTGGGTTGCAGGACTGCAGCCCCCAGCTGTAAAAAGAAAATACAGTATAAAAAAGAAAACTGACTACTGCTGCAGGAAGGAAACAAAACTACTGTACGATCAGGTAACAAACCTACTGAACGATCAGGTTTTGTGTGTGTCTGTGTAATGCCCCAGTAAATATACCTGGTGGCTAGATACACTCAAACCCTGTACCTTGGGACCATGTAGCAAGATCTTGAATTCCCTATCTACCACCACTTGTGAAATTTTTCTGGATTTTGAATGACAGGCATTTGAATTTCAGACTCCATATTCTTCAGGAAGTACGTGGTAACACAAAACCTTTTATTCTAGCAATTTTCTGTTTATACGATCAATATTTGAAATTCGTCCCAATTTTTGGGATGGTATTTCCCCATTATTGGCTTTGTCCAGGTTTTTGTACTAAGAGTTTGAGAGCTATGATGAGAAATGTATTCACTGAATATGTTTGTGAGCTGTATTCCCCCATTATTGGCTTTGTCTAGGTGTTTCATGCTAAGAGGTTGAGAGCTATGGTGATAACTGAATTCAGTAAATGATAGCCATTTAAGTTTCAGTCTACCTGTCTTTCAAGAAACAATTGATTTGTCATAGTGGTATGTTGCTCTGACTGTAGTCCACAGGGTCCGGGGTTTAAGACTTGGCAGTGAAATGCATGGTGGTAACACAGCATTTTATTCTAGCAACTGTCCAAGATTAATCAAAACAATGTTTAAAATGTGTCCCTAGTTTTTCAGCTTTTGCCCCCCCCCCCAATACATTTTGGCTTTTTCCAGATTTCTTGGGCTTTAAAGTTAAAAGATACAGTTGAGTGGATTTTACAAGGAGCTGAGAACTTGAAGAGAAGTTTAATGCTGCTTATGTTGAGTCTGCTTTTATTGTTAATAGCACAGCTGGTAGTGTACTTGCTTTTGATACAGAAGACTGTGGGTTCTACTCCCACAGTATATAGATGCATTGCCGATACTGCAGTGTGTTGTACTTTTAAAGGGGGTGGATGCTGCAGTTCTGAGAATGTCCTCTTTGGAGGAGATACCTAGTAACGATTAACCTATTATCAGTTTGCCATTCATTCCCTACTGCAATATTACTAGCTTATCATTTTTTTATTGTAACATAGGCAGTTTATTCAAAGGCAACAGGCACTTTATTTGTAGATGAAACAATGAAATATTAAAGTTGTTTGCTAGCAGCACCCTCTTCATTAGTTACAGATCTCTTTAACGTGGAATTATTTAGATGACTTTTACTTTTGCAGAGATTGTGCATATTTACTGACATTGGTGGACTGTAGAAGTTTGAGTAGACGTTTATGATGGAAATGTTCTGAACTGGGCAGTTTTGTCATTATTGGTGCATGCATTTTGTTTCATTGTTTATTGGAAAAATGTACAAAACAATAAATTTAAAATGCTGTCTATAACAGCTGTACTGTATTATACGAGGAATATAATTTAATACAATCAGGAAGGTGTATCAAAGAGCACATGTATGTTTCCTGTGCAAGGGGCTTATGATTTGAAAATGGCCCAAAGTTGATCTTTATGTGCCACTGGCCAGATGTATATGTTCTTCGTGTTTCACTGTTGCAGTCATCACATTTGGGTTATCTGCCTGCAGGTAGCCCTCAGCCGGCCTGACTACCAGATTCTTCAGATTTCTGGTTGGATGCTGTCACTTCTTCCATGACGTTGGGTCGTCGGGGGTATAAAACATCCAGCCGACGCCATTACATCAGTCTTTCTTGTCGTGTGGTGCCCGAACCAGAAGCAGTTTGCAAGTGCTGGTCGGCCGACTCCTGAAATTTCCATTTTCGAGTTTCAGACCTGAAGTCTTCAAAAGATAAGTACCCCGTTGGGGATCCTTTTTTCTTGCTCTAACCGATGTCAGAAAAAAATTAACAATTGTCTTGCCTGTGGAAAGCAAAATACCTCATAGAGATTTTCATTCTTACTGCATCACCTGTTTAGGCCCAGACCATGACGTATCTTGCTAGCGGTTTTGTGCCTTGTTTAACACCCAAACTATTCATTGTTTGGCAATTCTGGATCTCCGTACTCAGAAATGGCTTCGTTAAGCCATCTGACTACCGATCTTCCAAAAAAACATAAGGATAAAGACAGAGATTGCATAGGTCCGAAACTGCCAATGACGTTTCTGTTAAGCTAGTTGCCAGTCTGCCGGTACTCAGAGAGGCGCTTTCGAAAGCCCCTGATACCCGCTACTACAGATTTGCAGGGCTCTACTGAGACCCATTCAGAGTCCAGTATGCCACAAGATGCTTCTTCGACTATGAAACCTGCGGATGTCTCTACCTTGGATGGGTCCGGAGCCGCTGTGCAGGCACCAGATTTTGAGGGTGTATTTAGGCCTACCAACTTTCATACTAAACCGCGAACTTTGTTTTAAGCTAGAAATACCGAATTCCTCAGGCCTAAAGCTCGCACTACACTTAGAAATCTGATGACCAAGCCTCATACTCAGGCCCATATGCCTCAAAAACAAATGATTAGAATGGCTGAAGACCTTTTAACCTTAATTAGGGGAAGACAGCCTTCCCCCTCTAAGAGACCTAGAACTGATTTTCTTTCTGATACTTCTGATCAGGAATCTGATATCTCTGCTCCTCCTGGCTATCAGGATTTACTCTTCTCTACTTATGAGGATTCTGATGCAAAGGATTCCATTCCCTCTGCTTTCCCTCCAGAATATTTTTCTTTAGGTGAATCCTTGCATACTCTTAGGGAGCATTTCCGCTGGGAAAGCCAGGACTATTCTGAGTCCAAAAAGAGACCTTGGGAATTTTTGCTCCTGCCTCAACTCAGGCCTCTAGCTATCCCTCCTGTTGTGGAGATTGTAGATGTCTTCTTGGAATCCAGCCTTACCCCAGACACTTTGCCTCCAGCTCCCAGGAAACCTGACCGGTACTACAGAGTACCTGACTCTCACAAATTCCTCTTCAAAAATCCTACTGCAGAACCAGAGACCATTTCCCAAGGACCAAAAGGCATTAAGGCTGCTACTGCCAAAAATCCTACCCCTTCTGATAGGGACTCTTGAGCTTTAAACAGATGGGGTAAGAAGGTATACACTTCTGCTAATTCGGCCATTAGGGCTTTAAATTGCCAGTTATATATGTTAAAGTATCAACAACATGTTATGGGTCTACTTAAACAGAAAATGATGTTGATTCCTGACTGTGCTGAACACAAAGATTTGCAAGAGTTAATGCATTCTGCTGAACAAGTTGGTAAACATACCTTGCAATGTGGTTTTGATGCTTTAGAAGCATCTTGCAGGGCTGCTGTCACTGGGTCTGTACTTAGAAGGCATGCTTGGCTTGAGGAACAAAATTTGCCAGATCATGTCAAAGCTAAATTACTGGATGCACCCTTAAACCAGGACTGCCTTTTTGGCAACAAAGCAGAAGTCTTCAAAAGGATGGAGGAAAAAGCTAAATCTATGCAAACTGTTAAAGATTTCTGACCAGAGCAGCCTCCTAGATTCAGTAGGCATTATCCTTCAAAGAACTGGTGTTTTCCAGCCCCTACCAGGCCTTCTCAGTCCAAACCCAGGAACAGTAGACCACCAAGACTTCAGTTTCTGGCTATACACAGATCTAAGCAGTGGGGGGCTCCCACTTCCAAAGCAGGGATTAGTAAGCCACCCCCTATGGAAAAATGGCACAATGACTTACCTTTAACTCTTCCGAGCCCTGCTCAACTACTTGCTCCCTTAGGAGGAACTCATTACCCAGGACAAATAGGTTTTAAACATAGTTTCCCTAGGATACAGATTCCACTTCCACTCACCACCAACCCCAAGTGGATGGCCAGACCTCCCTCCAAATCAGTGGGTGGAGGCCCAAAAACAAGTGCTCTCTCTCTTCAGTATCAGGGCTATTCAGCCTGTCCCAGCAGAACAAAGGTGACAACGTTTTTAGTCAAGACTCTTCCTGGTGCCCAGAAAAGAAAACTCCTGGCGTCCTATTCTGGACCTGTGTATTCTCCACACCTTTCTGGTGGTTCCAAAATTCAAAGTGGTAACTCTTCAACAGCTTCTTCCTATGCTAGCCAAGGATGTCTGGCTGGCAAACCTAGACTTGAAAGAAGCTTACCTGCACATCCCAATAAGGGAATCCTGCAGACAATATCTATGCTTCAGGGCAAGCTCCATGCAGTTCTCTGCACTTCCCTGTAGCTTATCTACTGCACCCAGGGTATTCACAAAATGCCTAGCTCCAACCATTGTATTTTGCAGGCAGAGAAATATTCAGATTTACCCATACTTGGGTGATTGCCCATACCTGGATGATTGCCTGATTCAGGCAGAAAGTCAGGACTTGCTATTACAACACATGGCATTTGTAAAGGGATTTCTAACCTCACTGGGGTACACCATCAATGAGAAGAAATCACACCTAGTACCCTGCCAACAGATTGTATTCCTGGGAGCAAGCTGGAACACAACTTCCCAGATGGCATTCCTCACTCCGGAGAAACAAGTTTATTTGACAACCTACTTCAGCCTACTGGCCACAAAAACCCAGCTATCTGCAAGGAAAATCCTGCAAGCCCTGGAGTTTATGGCCTCTTGCATTCTGTTAATTCCATATGCAAGACTGCATATGAGGAAACTTTGAGGAAATTTTAGTGGTATCTAAAAAGTCTATGGTGTCAACATTATCAGGACCTGGAAACAATGATTCCTATCATTCCTTTTCTAAGGGCAGAGTTCCTTTGGTGGGCAGAGGCCTGCTACCACAACAAGGGACTCCCTTTCACTCTACTCCCTGCCGCCCAAACCCTAACAACAGATGCATCAGACTATGCATGGGTGGGGGGCTCACATGGCAGGACAGTGCATTCAGGGCAAATGGAACCCAAAACAGATGCACCTACATATCAATCAAAAAGAAATGTTAGCTGTGCAGAACGCTCTGACAGCCTTCAAAGACCTTATTCTTCCAGGACAACTGTTGCCAAAGACAGACAATACCACAGTCATGTATGTGGTACATAAACAAGCAGGGGGGAACCCATTCCTACTCGCTCTGCAGACTAGTCATGGCTCTGTGGAATACAGCCTTGAATTACCAAGTGAACCTGCAAGCTCAATTCCTGCCAGGTAAACTAAACTCACTGGCAGACAACTTAAACAGAAATCTTATAGACCCACATGAATGGAAACTGGAACCCAAAATATTCAAGCTCTTGAACAAATGTGGGATACCAGAGGTAGATCTGTTTGCCTCCCCTAAGAACTACCAATTGAACAAATTCTGCACCAGAACTCCCCACAGTCAAGCTTGGAAAGTGGATGCACTGTCCTTTACCTGGGAAAGCCTCTCAATTCATGCCTTTTTTCTCTGCCTCTCCTCTTGAAGGTTCTATTAAAGATCAAACAGGACAAGCTAATGACAATACTGATTGCCCCAGACTGGCCACTCCAGCACTGGTATCCCCTTTTGTGCAGTCTGACAGTGCTACAACCATGGCACCTGCCTCAGACCCCCCTCCCTGCTGTCCCAGCAGATGGGCCAGATTCTGCACCCTCAGCTTCAAACCCTGAACCTTGCAGCCTGGTTAATTCTCTGAGCTCACCCTTAGCAGCCCTCAGTAAGCAGGTGCTGGATGTCATTCTTGAGGTAAGAAGGCCCAGTACTAGAAAATCCTATTCAGAAAAGTGGAAAAGATACTGTTTCTGGAGCCATGCTCAGGGGAGGGCACAGCGGTGCCCATCTTATCCCATATTCTAGATTATTTAACAGAAATGCTCCACAAGGGCCTATCTTTCTCTTCAATTAAAATTCATGCCTCTGCCATTTCAGCACATTATAATACTGAGCCACCCCTCTTCTCTCATTCCCTGCTAAAACAATTCCTTAGAGGGGCCAAAAAGTTAAGTCGTCCCCCCCCGGGGGAGCTCCCACTCCAGCCTGGGACCTTAACTTTGTATTGGAAAAATTCCCTCCCCCCCCCTTTGAACCAGCTGCTACAGCAGAGTTGAAATTCCTTTCTTGGAAAACAGCCTTACTTCTGGCCATCACTTCAGCAAGAAGAGTGTCTGAACTGCAGGCCCTCATACAATGGAACCCTTCATTATCTTCCATGTGGACAGGGTTTCCCTCAGGACTAATCCATCCTTTATGCCCAAGGTGGTGTCTAGTGTGGCTCTAAACCAGTCCAGTCATTTGCCTACTTTTTCCCCTAATCCTCAAAACAAGGGGGAAGGATACTGCATAGTCTGGACGTGCACAGACAGCTTAGATTCCATTTGGACAGAACTAAGCCTCTCAGAAAATCTGACCCGCTGCTAGTTAATTTTGCTGCAGGGGCAGAGGGGGAAGGCCATTTCAAAGCAAACCATTTCCAGGTTGATAGCCAATTGCATCCATTTCTGCTACAAGCACCATGGAAAACCTACCGCACAGGGAATAAGATCACATTCCACCAGGGCTGCCTCTACCTCTACAGCATTTATCAGAGGAGTCCCTACCAGGAACATCATGGAAGCTGCTACCTGGAGCTCTGTACATACTTTCACCAAGCATTAGCACCTGCCTATCTTTTCTAAATCCAGACCTGGATTTGCCACAGCAGTCTTACAGGGCCTGATTGCTAGCTCTAATGCTCTTTAACTGCCTTCACTTTTCCTTAGCCTTGGGAATCATCCCAAATGTGATGACTGCAACAGTGAAACACGAAGAACATAGTACAGTTGTGTACATTTACCATAAATGTAGATGTTCGAGTGTATTCATTGTTGCAGTCCTGGTTACCCTCCCACCAGCCCCCTGACTTCTCTTGGCTCTACCTTTCCTTCTTATTTGGAATATATTATATCATGTGTATTTGCTTTTTGCCGGGGGTGTTCCATACCATATAATTGCTTCATGTTGTGGGGGTACCTGACATTTGGGGCAAGAAAAAGTGATGTAATGGCATTGGCTGCATATTTTATACCCCTGACCACCTGGCATCATGGAAGAAGTGACAGCATCCGACACAGAAATCCAAAGACTCTGGTATTCAGGCCAACTGTGGGCTACCTGCAGGCAGATAACCCAGATGTGATGACTGCAGCAGTGAGTACACTTAAACATCTACATTTATTTTAAATGTACACAACTGTACTTTTCTTTCATTGTGGGTTTCAATGAATGCCAGTTTCAAGGGAAGAGAAGTTTTAATGCGGTCTATTTTCATTGTGAGACTGCATTGCTTTGTTTAGCTGATGTCTGTTAGTGTTTGTGCTGAAAAATGTAAAATAAAACTTTTAAATGAAATCCAAATTTTCATAGAAGTAAAGTAATATGTACATGTTTATGGTAAATGGGGAGAATTAGTCAAGCTAGTGTGACATTGAAATCGCTGCAGGAGGAGACCCCTTTCGACTATGACTTTGTGAGTGGGGAATGGTGGCAAACTCAAACACCCCTGGCTGAACTATACCTCTAAACTGTCCAGATTTTTGCAGAATGAATAGATTTTTGCTTCTTATTTTTGATTAGTTCCTCATAAAATTTGTGGTTTTCTAGCAAATCATTTTGGAATGACGTCACTAAATAATGACAGACATAGAGTTTCAGATTTCATACTCTTCAGAAAAATGTATGCTAAAGCAAAACCTGTCATTCTGTCAACTGACTAAGTTTATACAAGAGCAATTTTTAGTACTGGTTTGTATGTTCCCCAATATATTTAGCCTTGTCTAGATTTTCTGCGTTGAGGATGAGAGGTACGTGCAAATAAATCACAGGTATATTCAAACCTCTAAATTGTCCCTGATTTTGGCGTAAAAAATATTGCTCTCCCCTAATAATCCCTCCGCAAAATGGCAAATTTGGAAAAAAACGTGGAGGGTTTACAATTAATAAATAATTGTAATAATCAGAGTTGTAGATTACTTTTCATTTCAGAAATGCATGTAAATTCTCTTATTTTGTCAGCTGCTCAAGTTAACAGTACTAATATTAAAAAGTGTTCCTTCTTTGATAGATTCCCAGCTGTATTGTGCGGCTAGTTTATATTTTTGCATCACGTTTTTGGTCTGTTTTTCATAAAATTATACTTTTCTGGCTAATTAGTGGCAAATCATTAAAGGTTGAAGCTAGAAAATAATGACAGACATTTGAGTTTCAGATTTCATACCCTTCAGAAAATTCATACTAATGCAAGACCTACTATTCTATTATCTTTCTACGTTTATAAGAGTAGTATTTAAAAAGTGTCCTTATTTTTGGCCCTTTGTCCCACTTCTGTTTATGGCTTTGTCCAGATTTCTTGCTCTGAGGTGGAGAGGTATGACAAATGTGTCAGGGCCATCACTGTCAGCCAGAGACATTTCAAATTGTAACAAACTTTTTGCACCTCACTCCCCCAAGTAGTGTCTCTGGATGTGTCCAAGCAAGGTAAGGAGTAGTTATGCAGTGTAAGTGTGCAGAGTATTCCCACATCCAAGGTAGACACAAATACTACAGTGGTATTTCATCTGTCCTTGATTTTGCAGAATGTTTTGGTTTTCTATCATATTTTTATACTGTTAATTTATGCTTCTTCAGAAAATACATGTTGTTGCAGTGCTTGTTGCTCTGTGTTTAAGTTGCAATGCATTAACGACCATCAGGTAAGCTTGGCTGAGATTGTAAGATGCAAGTAAGCTTTAATAAGCATACTGTTAAAGAATTACCAACATTGAAAACATTTTTGTTGTTGCCATGCAGAGAATGTTTACATAACTAAATAGCGTATAAATCTTGGGTATTGAAATGCATATGACAGTACTTGTAATAATGGGCAGGATTACAGTATCTTCAGAAGCTCATCACATTTGTTGGAGACTTGCAGTCATCTTTGTAGGCTTTACTTGTAAACTAAACAGAATGACAATCTATCATGTGTGGTCCATAACCTCTGTAGTAATCCTTTAAGCAATTTATCTTGAACTTTTTTCTTGTTTGCTGTTCATTTTTTACCTTTATCATGTTTTCCGCATGAAACAAGTAGATAGTTGTCAGGCAGCAGGTCTTTTTTGGATAAGAAACATTTTTACAAGTGGGGGGTATTGCTACTTTCAGCATGTTACTTGGTACTGTTATAAAGCTGAATATAAATTATAATTAGAACTGCAGTGCAAGGAGAAGTGGTTTGGCTTGAGTGTTGCTTGTTTTTTTTATATACATGATTTTAACTGGCATTCCAGTAATGCATTTAAAAAGTAATGTATTTTTTCATGCCTCGCAACCTTTTTGTTTCCATCTAGATATTAAGTAAGCTGTCATGTAGCCAATGCATTGAATTTTTTTTTTCCTGCAATTCATTTTTGTCTTGATTGGACTCGCATAATTACTGTTTGGCAGTGGCACCTAGGGCAGCATATTTAATTAAAGTCCCAGTTTTTGTGGGGTTTTTTTAGCATAGCTCTGCCCCTTTCTAGTTGGACACCCCCCTTCCCGTTGGTCCCACCCATTCAGCTGTCTCCTGCAGCCCCCTTTTGATTTGAAGTTACCAGCCATCACTGGTGGGCAGATTGGTGTGACGAGGGAGATGATTTTTCTGAGATATGATACAGAATTGGAATTACCTAGACATGGTAAGGCCTTGCTGTGTCTAATTATGGTGGCTGCCAAAAAAAGAAATTACTAGAAAATGGAAACTGAGATGCAAACCAATTACACTAGAAGCAGTGAATCTAGTAACAGAGATAGCACAGCTGGAATTGAGATATTTTGGAAATGGTAGGAGCAAACTGCATAGGAAAAATGGGAATTTTGGGAACAATACATACAGGGGAGGAATGAGGTTTAAAAGATGGCAGGACTTAAGCTGTGTAATGTTTGACTAAAAATTATTGGGTAGATTAAAAGTGATGTATAATGTTTGCAAGTAGAATTTGTCAGTATGGTTTGTGATGTAAAATGCTTGCAACTAGGATTGTGTTGGTGTGGCCGGTTTCCATTTATATAAACATACAATTGGCTATGTCGTAAGTGATAGTTTAATAAAGATGTTTCTTGTTTTAAAAAAAAGGGGCAGGAATTGAATAATTTATGTAATGTTGCTTAGGTTATGTGATACATCGAAATATATGTAAAGTATGACGTTTGTAAACATGAACTTGTTAATACAGTTTGATTACATTTATATAAATGTAAATTTGCCTGTGTCACAAGTGATGATTCAATAAAGGTGTTTAAAAATATCAGCTACAACACTGGCATAGCCAAATGCAGTCCTGTTAGGCAATGCAAAGTTGGTAGGACCTTATATTTAAATAACATAGACAAAGTACAGTACTTCAGACCTCGGGATCTCATATCATTAAAGCTTAGAAACCATTTAGAGTGTGCATGTATCTCACCAGTCACATTGTTTCCTCAGGCCATTTTAGTAATAGTCATCTACTGAGTGTTTGCGTTACTTGCATGTTGTTTAATTATGTATTCTAGCACTCTTGTATATGTACTGAAATTTAGGAAAACTGAAACAATAGTAAGCAAATGGTCATGCGGCAATCTGATGCCTGGCCTTGTATATCTTTAAGTAGGCATAAATAAGTTCACCATTTTCTTAGAACTTAATAGTGTTCACCTCCAAAATTGTGCATGGCTATACATAATTATGTTAGACAATTATTTTCTACCCATTCAGTCATAAAAACAAGCTCTGAAAGTGCCAACGTTGCACTTTGCTTTACCTGCAGTGTTAACATTCCATAGACTGGGAATATGTTGAGTTAAGAACCCATATCTCTAGTGAGATTTATTTGTTGCTATAGATTTAGTTTTGTAGAGCCACTGGCTTTGAGAAGAAAGAGGTCGTCATATAGTATTGGGTCTTTCATAGCTTGATAAGCAAGACATAGCTTACTTTAACTCTAAATCGTTATGTTGAAGGTAGGCTGCTGAATATTAACAGAGCCATGCTACTCTATTGGAGTAGTTGATTATAAGTACATCAATTGTCTTGATTAGAAATCCTTGGCACCTTTCTGTGTGTGTGTTCTAAATGGTCGTTGTATTCTACAGTAGGCCTGTTATGGGAAGAGCAGCACTTGTGCGACGACTTTGGATCTTGAGGATATTTCCTTGTAAATTAACTGGAGCAGGTAGGATTTCCCGACTGTGGTGAAAACATGAGGGAGAGCTGTTGCATACGCACCCATTGAGAAGGTTATTGGTACAGCAAGTATATGCAAATTCCAGCCCTTGCTGGAGCTGTTAAGTGTTGGTGTTCCTAGCTTGCAGTCTCAACTTCGATGTTTGCAAGATGGAATGCCAAATGAGACCGCCAAGCACTGACCACTGTAGTACCCCACTAGTTGGTCTTCTATTCAGAGAAAGTATCAACAACTTGGGATCTGTTGAATGTGCAGTTCAGATGACCGTGAAAAGGTTTACATTGTTTAATTTTTCAGAAAAGTAAGCCTAGGGAATAGGGTTGGAAGCCTTGGCCAGATCATGGTAAGCCGTACATGCTGAGACTACTGTTCACAGTCTTTATTATCTTTTCAAAGATGCTTACTAGGTTTAGGAAACAAGACCCTTCCTTCCCTTCACAAAAGCAAACTGATTGGGATGTAGGTGAGTTAAGTTATGTATGTTTGCATAAATGAGTTCTGCAATGATGCTTTCCAAACTTTGTATGTAAGACTGGACAGGATGCTGATACTGTAATTGTCTGGGTCTGTGAAAGAGGTATCCTTGTGTAGCAGTCACAGGGGACTGTTCTCCTAGACATGAGGAGCAGACCCATTAGATTGGCTGAAGTTGAACATTTGAGTAGTGTCTCTGATAGTGTATACTTGTCACTGATCCGAAAGCAGCCTGGTATGTAGTCTGGCCCCATGGAATTTTTTTTTTAGCTTTTGAGAGGGCATCTAAGACTTGTTCCAAAGTGGTTTCAGAAACTAAATTTTCAGGGATAGCAAAGTGATAGTTGTGAGTAGGTGGATTTTAAAATTAACACCAAGGTTGTTTGTGAATATATTTTTGGTATATCGATGAGATCAGAATGAGTGGTGGTATGGATGAGCTCACTGCATTGTTGCATATTCCTTAATTTACTGGCATAACTAAAGAAAGGTTTGTAGTTTACCTTGCTCTTTGTGGAAACCTTGTATCATAACCATTTTACATTTTGTAATAAGTTCTTACTGGCATATTTCATTGCATTATTGAGTTGGGGATGGACATTTCTCACAATCTTTCATTTTTTTTCCTTCTAATATTTTACAGTTTAATAATATGGGAGTTCCAAAAGAGAGGTGTATTCCTGAATTTACAATTGTATACAAGTCAAGCAGGTGTTGACTTTTCTGTGCTGTTTGTGCTGGTAAAAGTTGAAGGTGAATACAGCCAGCCATCTTAGTTCCATTTATCAGAGGATTGTTGGAAAATTTTCCCAGGTGTTCTACAAGATATTAAATAAGTTTGTCTTGAAGAAGTCCTGAAAGATGGTGTCGTTTGGCAGTGGTGTAGTACCACTCAGCCTGACACAAAAGATGAGTGATTTGTTTTCAGATTAAAAAAAGGATAACAATATGTGGGATGGGGGGGGGGCAGTAAGAGCTAGTTTGGCAAGGACTAGATAAAGCAAGGGTGTCCAACCTTTTGGCTTGCCCGGGTCCGCATTGAGTGAACAGAAATTGTCTTGGGGCCACATATAAAATATATCATATGTGTCAAAGGAAAAATATACTTTTAAAAAATGATCAAAACACGGTAGGTTCAGGTTAAGGCTTTAATCTTGCAGCAAGGAGACAAAAACGTGCTAATACAGAGTTTGTCTAACCAGAAACAGGAAATACTTTCAATTTTATACATTCTCTAACTAGTCATGGCCTACCAAGTTGACGTAACAGATCACCTCCTTTTTCATCATCATCTGTTGACCATCATTCCCATGACTTTCTGCTGATTTAACAATTTTTATGTGAAACTTCCTGAGGAAAACAACATGGCCTTGATTACTCTCAGTTGGATACATGTTATGTTACCATTCAAGGTACTATAGCTAATTCAAGCACAATGCTAGCAGTTCATTTCTCTAATAATTCTTTGTCTACTTTATCTCTAAGTTACTGCAGCTGCACATGTTCTCATGCTTTGAACAGAGCTGATTGTCTAAAATCATTACATTTACAGACTATAGTATTGTTCATTCATTCGTTCCTGACCTAGCAGATAAGCACCTGCTTCTCAAGTACATTTCCAAAAGGCATAAACATGAATATTGCTGTGCTAGCAGTTACTAGGTCAGAGGGCAACTTGCAAGTTTCAGAAAGCACACTGCAGTTTTCAAAAAGCATCTTATTCAATCTCATATGAAACTCAATTTAACACAGTGTATGAAAAATAGAATGAAAAGCATATTAAATCGTTTGATTATTAATTGGCATTAAGCATACACACATTGATACATATTTTTCTAACAATATGGTTAACTCTTTCGCTGCCACGGCCGATCAAAGTCGACCTTCTGGCTGTACCGTAGGTGCATTCGAACAATGAATAAATGCCTAATATTAGTCTTAAAATTCTAATTTTCATTCTAATTCTTACTCTAACAGTTGATTCTAATATCTTAATTTTTTTTTTACACAAATAAACAGTTATGGAACTCTTCCTAGGTATATAAAGTCGCACACTAGACTACAGCAGAACATCTGTACATATTAGTAATCAATATCTCTAAACTCTTGTAGCATGCTTTACTATGGAATTTTATTTACCCAGAATGACAGCTTTAAGTTGATAAACTTCACAGTTGGGATATCTGTCAAGTCAGGGAATTAATGAGAAAAAGTGATGCATTAAAACAGGAACAAATCCATATACTTCTGGCAGTTCAAACTCACCCTTGCATTACCCTGCAAAAAGCACCTGGAGACCCCCCCCCCCTTCCAGTAGCCAAGGTACCATAGTAACCAATATTACACAGAAAAATATGTTGCAGCTAACAACCAACACTCAATTCAGCATGAGGTGCTGACATATTTCCATCACACAAAACTTCAATATAATCCTATAAACCAGTTCTTTACTCCTTCTCCACCCTCAAGCTGCAACCACAAGAGACGTGTTAAAAAGCAGTATATTACCTTTACTTACTTATCAAATTAACTGAAATAGGGCATTGGTATTAACAATATACTAATCATATAAATATTCACTGTCCTAATTAGAATTCTGAATTCAGTTACACCAGTTATTTCAAAACTGCTTATGTAGGTATACTAGTGTAACAGCCTACCAGACATTTGAAGTGTCATTTTCACAGAATTACAGTATTGAATTTGCTAACATGTTTAGTAATTCTGTGAAGTCTGTCTGCAAGAAAATAGCTAAAAAATCTCACATCACCACAAACACCATAATGTCCATAAAGCTTAGAAAATCTTCATTTGTAGATCATGACTATAGGTTTATACTCAATATAAAAAGGACATTTATATAAGTGTGACCACTAGTACGATTTACCCTCTTTTTTTTCCACTGTCACACTGATTACACTCATACCTCTCAACTTCTTAGAGCACAAAATCTGGACAAAGCTTTAAATAAAAGTGGGACAAAGGCCCCAAAATAGGGACAGTTTTTAAATATTGCTATTACAGACTTAGAAAGTTGATAGAGTAACAGGTTTTGCATTAGCATAAATTTAAGTAGAAAGCACTACTTTTGTTCTGCTAGCATTTGAAAGGACACCAGAACTGGTTAACCAGCTCTTCCTTGAGTGGAGACCTTTATGAGGTACATGTGACTTTTGACATTCTTTCTGCAGGAAAAATATCTTAATCATCTGCATGTCACATTACACGAGACAGCAAATACTCTGATAAGCTATTGTTGAAAAGCCTTCTGCCCCTCTTGATAGCAAACAGAAGCACACTGGCTTTCTTATTTTGAAATGCACAGTGAAATGCACAGTGAAAATATAATCAGCATTTATACTGGTGATTGATAAGCACTTGAAAATGATTTTAGCTTCATTCAGTCTGTAGATTTCCTAGATAGCCAAAGGACACTTGTAAACCGAATATACTTTGTGCCATATGTTACCATCCTTTGTACACCCATATGATGCTTAATTGTATGATGGACATATCTGCAGTAGGAATGGCACAATATGCTGAGGACGTGATGACAATTTGATCAACAAAAATGTTATTAGAATAACCTGATACTGTACAACATGTAATCCACAGGGATAAACCCACAACATACCAGAGAGAAAAATAAATACATAAATAAGGCATAAAAAAATCATATGGCAGAATTTTGTATTTTGTTCCAAAAGACTATATACTCTGGCACCTTTGACAATAAAGACCTTCTAATAAGTGGCAACTCTTGCAAATAACTCTCTTTACAGCATCATCAAACTAATCAGTAATCAACTCTTTCGCTACATGTGATTGCTATTAATATTTGCACATGGCAAATTATGCCCGTGAACTGCTTGACAATTACAACACTATTTTTTGTATAAATATTAAAGCAATACAAATTCACCATAGATTGAAGTTAATTTAATTATTTTAAGATTGAGGTCACTGTTCTCGGGCAGAAAATTATCTACAAGGGTATAGCAACCTAGAGCAGACCTACAACTGACTTGTCTTTTGTGTTAGTGGAGTGCTTACATGACCATACCTACATATAATGTTCAGTTCTTCCACTTTCATTCCAAATGTATTCACTACATTAGAAACTGATTAACCTACAGAGATTACCAATTGTAGCCAAGCTCCACCCAAATAGATGGTAATGCATCATCTCAAAGTCTACGTTAAAGCTTAATTTCTACAGATGTACTTTTTCCCTTAGTAACGGTTATATTTTAACTGGTGTATGTATGTGCAAACTGGGTTCCTTTTCTTAAAAAGTTCATTGCACTATAACCATACAAAGAGTTGTTTTATGCATTCCAGCACTAAAAGCACATAATTATTGTCAGTCGTATTGCCAAACCAGCTAAGTAACATGAATAAAAACTATTCTCCCCAAATAACATTATTTTAAACAGCAACTGTGGCTTCTGAGAAAATATTCAGCATCTACTCTTCAGTAGTCAGATATTCTGTTCATGTGTTTATAGCCACGTGTATGAGCATCCGGCAGAGATTATCTTCCTGGGTCTATGTGCATTGATTCTGAAGTTATCACTTTACTGATTTATTGCCTGTACCACTTCAAATAACATTTTCATTTTCCATTTTTTTGCAGGAGGAATACCAGTAATTCTCTAATCTGTATTGTCTGAGTAATGGCAAAATCACATTATTTTCACTGAACTCGGCATTTCAATAAAACCTGCATTTCTCATGCACACACACACACACACACACACACACACACACACACACACACTCTTCTTCTACTTTCACGCACACAAAAATTTGCTTTCATGCATTCACTCGCTCACTCCGCATTTAGCTATTAATGCAGTTAGGTGCTGCCCCTTTCAAAAGCAACAAATCCCTCTTTAGCGCAAACACACACACTGATTCTTTGGCAGGAAAACACAGACCCTAGTTAGGCGCAAAAAAACAAACTGGGATGGGTGCTTTGGGGCATGCGCACACCGATGTGATTACAGGTCACGGGCGTGAAACCACAACATCGGTGTGTGCATGCGCATAGCAATGTTGTGGTTGCAGGTCATGGGCGTGAAAAAACAAACAAAATTGTTTTGGTGCATTCGTACACTGAAGTTGCAGTTAGCGGTAGCGGGCCTCATGCAAGAGCTCTGAGGGACAGGTTGGACACGTCTGAGATAAAGGATACTATAGTCTCTAGAGATAGTAGTTCTACAATTTAGTCTTATCACATTGGTATTAAAGTCGAGGAAATGCTGAGAATATTCAGTTTTATTAAGATGCATTAAGTGTGACCATCAACAGTTGAAGTCCTGTATTAAGAACATATGTATCTCTCAAAGGTCTAGATTTTTGCTTCATATTTTTGGTCTGTTTCTCACAAAATTTGTGGTTTTCTGGCGAATCAGTGAAGGTTGAAGTTACTAAAGAATGACATACATTTCAGTTTCAGGCTTCATAGCTTTCAGAGAATGCATGCTAATACAAATCCTGTTACTCTAGCAACTTTCCAAGTTTCTAAAAGCAGTATTTAAAAGCTGTCCCTATTTTTGGGCTTTGTCCCCCATTATTTTAGGTTTTGATTTTTTTTTTTTTTTTTTTTGGGTAGAGGTTGAGAGGTATGAGAACATTTTTTGTTTCATTTTTAATATGTTAAAGTTCATTTTCACGAATCAAGTGCTTACCCTTCTGTATTCAGCCTGTCGCCATGTTTTCATGTTTTTAACTGTCGTGGAATCTTCTCCACCTGTTGAGTAGCTGTGTAAGAATTAGCTCCAGTCTATTGTTACTGTAAATGGTGAATATCAAGACAACAGATATACAGGTGGAGTTTAGGACTCTCAGAGAAAGTGCTTCCAAATTAGAGTACCATTTTCCCAGCCACCTAACGAGAAGTCTGAGGTTCAGGTCCCTTTCACTAGACATTTTTTGGTCTTTCACATGTTACTTCAAGGCAAGCCACATTTTCTTCTAAAGTGTTTTCAGTAATGTCCTTAGGCTACTCTGTTAATTTTGCATTTTGACTTTATAGTCATAGGCTGTAACTGAAGTGGGTACATGAGTTCAGGAGCACGGAGTATGTTTTCTTCACCTCTTCTCTTGACAGAGAAAAGCCTGCAGTAGCAAAGCAATGTTAACTGCTTTACTTTATTATTTCAGGTGGCAAATTGCTTGTTGCATAAACCTGCTATCTGAGACTAGTCCACATATGGTGTGAGAGCTTAAAGTGTTTGCTTCAAAAGGGACTCCACCTCCATTGCCTAAAGGGATAAAGCCCTGACTACAATACAGGTGACCCAAGTTTGATTTGTAGCTTAGGTGCCTGTAGGTGCTGGGTGGGGGAGTATGAGAGTAACCAAGTGCTGTCATCTCACCAGTCCTGGGTGTTTCTTGCTCGGCGTACAGGTGACACCTAGCAAGGGCACTTGTTATTACACCCAGTGAAATCCAAACTTACTGAGCCTGTACTGTCGTAGTGCATTCACACTCATAAGCTGAGGAGACAGTAATAGTGGAGCTCAGAAGAAGTGGCGTGGGAAGAAGGGTTTCCTCCCAGGAAGAGGGCAGACTGCACTGCAGGGTCACTCTATACCACCAGATTCACTCAGGGGAGTGGCGTGACAATTGGAATTTTTTTGCAGGAGTGAAGGAGCTAAAGGAATTTTGCTTAGCTCAGGCCCATTTAAGTGTAGGTTGAACAGCCATTGGGGAGGGTCCTACTTGGGGAAAAAAAAAAAGAAAATGTTGTATACATTTTTCTCTCAGCCACTTGATCAGCATTTCACACCTTCACAGGCTGTTATTGCTTGGACATTAATATTGTGAATTGTGTCTTTTTAGCGCTTTAGTAATCTGCTTTCTGAATCTTTGCCTTTTGGTCAGGAAAATTTCCCAGTCATTTAAATGTTCAGTTTCTTTTGTGTCTAAAACTAAAGGTATACTCTCTGCTTGTTAGTCTTCCCAAAAGCTTACATCAAAAGAAGTCTACTGTAACATATATAGCACATGTGCTTTACATATTGGGTAATTTATGAGAAGGCCTTTTGCAGTCAGTGGTTTTTACATTCCTTCGGACACACAAGTTTTTCAGCCTACCGAAACTAACTCTTCAGAGGGAACCAAAGTAGCTGAACAATCCACAGCTTCAAAGGGTATTTTCAGACCTACTCAGTTAAGCATTAAACCCTCTGCTAAGTGTAAGCCTCCCTTAAAAACTAAGAAACAAATTCAGCATTCTCCAGGACAGGCCTCCATGCCTAAGAAACAAATACTCAAAATGGCCGAAGACCTAATCATCCTGATCAGGGGGTCCCACCCCCACCTGATAAAAGGCCCAGACAGGATGCAGACTATGAATCATCCGACCAGGTGTCCATTTCTTCAGATTCATCCTCAGACCTAGGATATTCTTTACCCCCCTTATGAGGATTCTGATGCTGAGGAATCTATTCCATCAGCCTCTCCGCCTGAGGACTACTCCTTTGGGGAAACCTTACATACCATGAGGGAGCATTTCCATTGGGAAAGCCAGTATTACTCAGAATCCAAGAAAAGGCTCAGAGACTTCCTTTTACTACCTCAACACAGACACCTTGCTATCCCGCCAGTGTTAGATATTGTGGATGATGTGTATACTGAATTCCGCTTAAATCCGGACTCCTTACCTCCAGCCCTAGTTAAACCTGATAGATATTAGAATCCCTGACTCTCACAAATTTCTGTATAAGAGCTCTGTTGCTGACCTGGAAAGTATTTCTCAGGGACCCAAAGGGATTAAGGCCTCATCAGCAAAAAACCCAGTTCCCTCTGACAGAGATTCCGGAGCATTAGACAGATGGGGAAAGAAAGTATATACATCTGCAACTTTAGCAATGAGAGCTTTAAATTGCCAGTTTCACATGCTAAAATATCAGCAGTTTTTGATGTCTCAGTCGAAACAAAAAATGCTTCCAGATTCAGATCCTCCTAATTTTAAAGAAATGCAGGATTTATTGCATGCAGCTGAACAAGTGGGAAAACATACTTTGCAATGTGGTTTTGAGTCTTTAGAGACCTCCTGTAGAGCAGCAGTTACAGGCTCTGTCATTAGAAGACATGCTTGGTTAAAAGAACATACGTTACCAGATCATGTTAAAGCAAAATTATTGGATGCACCTTTGCAGCGGGATGTGCTATTTGGAGCTAAGGCAGAAGACGTATTAAAGAAGATGGAGGATAAGGCAAAATCTATGCAAACGGTGAAGGATTTCTTACAGGTTCAGCCTCCTCGATTTAGCAGAAATTGGCCAACAAAGAACTGGTCCTTTCCAGTTACAGACAGACCTCAAAGGGGCAGATACAGAAGTCCAAGAGGTAGAGGTCAACCAAGATCCTTACAGGCCTCGACGATGGGGTGCACCAGGCCAGAAAGAAGGGGAAGACGGGCCCCAACCATATAAAAAGCATCCTCAATGACTTCCCACTACAGCTGCCAAACAGCTCTTTCTTTGCAGCCCCCTTAGGAGGAAAACTGGCACTTTTCTATCACAACTGGCATTGGATCACCAAAGACAAATGGGTTCTAAATATTGTATCTCAAGGTTACAGGTTCCACTTTCACACTCTGCCAAGGTTAAAAGGAATGCCAAATCTGCCACCAAATCAATGGGCAGAGGCTCAAAAACAAATTACAGCACTCATGGACATGAGAGCTATTCAAAAGGTACCACCACAGGAGCAAGGACAAGGATTTTACTCTAGACTCTTTCTGGTTCCCAGAAAGGACAAAGCCTGGAGGCCCATTCTGGATCTTTCTTCTCTAAACACTTACCTGGATGTTCCGAAATTCAAAATGTTGACACTACAGCAGCTTCTTCCCATGGTGGGCAAGAAAGCTTGGCTTGTGACCTTGGACCTCAAGGAGGCATACCTGCATGTCCCTGTCAGACAAAACTGCAGAAGATGCCTCAGATTCATAGCTGGTTCAATGCACTATCAATTTTCTGCACTGCCCTTTGGCTTATCTACTGCGCCCAGGGTCTTCACAAAGTGCCTGGCACCAGTGATTGCATTTTGCAGACAGAAAGGAATTCAAATTTATCCATACCTGGATGACTGCCTGATTCAAGTAGAGAGCAAGGACATTCTTCTACAGCATCTGGCGTTCATAAAAAAGTTATGTTGCCTGGGGTACACAGTAAACGAAAATAAATCAAAACTAGTGCCCCTCACGAGATAATATTCCTGGGTGCCAGCTTGAACACAATGGCCCAGATGACTCAATACTTTCAATTGATGGCAACAAAGACCCAACTCCCTGCAAGACAAATTCTGCATGCCTTGGGTTACATGGCATCTTGCATACTACTAATTCCATATGCCAGACTGCATATGAGGAAACTACAATGGTACCTGAAGAGTGTATGGTCTCAACACTTTCAAAGTTTGGAAACAAGTTGTACCACTAATTCCTTGCCTTCAACAGAGGTTTCAGTGGTGGGCTCAAGCTTGTCACCTCAACAAGGGACAGCCTTTTACTCAACCCACAGCCAGGCAAACACTGACAACAGATGCATCGGATTATGCCTGGGGAGCACACATGGCAGAAAAATGTATTCAGGGCGAGTGGCCCGCAGAACAAAGGCATCTTCACATCAATCAAAAAGAGATGCTAGCTGTACAAAATGCCCTTATAGCGTTCAAGGACCTGCTGCATCCAGGACAACTATTAATAAAGACAGACAATACAACAGTTATGTGGTATATAAGCAAGGGGGCACACACTCCTACCCCCTCTGCAGACAAGCCATGACATTGTGGAACACAGCTCTAGACTACCAAGTTCATCTGCAAGCACAATTCCTGCCAGGAGAGAGAAACACACTGGCAGACAACTTAAGCAGAAACATCATGGATCCCCACACCCACGGTGGTGGTGCTGCGGTAGCGTTGTCGCCTCACAGTAAGACGCTGTCCGGTTCGATTCTCAGCTAAAGCATCTTCTGCGTGGAGACATGCGTGAATGGGCATACCTTCGTTGAAGGTTGTGCGTCAGGCCTGGCAAGCCGGTACATAAAAATCAACTGCCAATCATTAGCGGAACGGAGTTCCGCTGTGGCGACCCCTAACCGGGAAAAGCCGAAAGACACAAACAAATCATGGATCCCCACGAATGGGAATTGAATCCACAAATATTCAGAATGATAACACAGAAATGGTGGAGCCTGGACATACATCTGTTTGCATCCCCAATGAACTGCCAGCTACAGAAATTCTGCACAAGGAGTTACCATCCACAAGCATGGAAAGTGGATGCCCTCTCATTCAGCTGGAAAAACCTGCAAGTATACGCTTTCCCACCTCTGCCTCTCCTTCCAAAGGTCCTCACAGAAGCCAGGCAATAAGAGCCAAAGATGATCCTGATTGCACCAGACTGGCCACGCCAGCACTGGTACCCAATCTTAAAGAACTTAGCACAAGAACCATCCTGGATTTTGCCTCAAATTCCACTTTTGCTAACTCAGCACAACAATCAGATACTTCTAAGCCAGCTAAAGACCTTAAACCTAGCTTCATGGAAAATTCCTTAGTCAAGCAAGCAATACCTCTCTCCAAAGCTGTTATGGATGTCATTCTGGAGGCCAGAAGGCCTAGTACCAGGAAAGCCTATTCGGATAAATGGAAGAAATTCTGTGCCTGGAACCAGGCTCACAGCCTTGACCCTCTTGTCCAAAACATTCTTCAGATTCTACAATATTTAACTGAGATGCTGGACAAGGGCCTCTCTTTTTCATCCATCAAGATTCACGCCTTTGCCATTTCTGCTCATTACAACATGGATCCACCAATTTTCTCTAATCCTTTGCTCAAACAGTACCTCAGAGGGGCTAAAAACATAAGACCGCCCCGTAGAGCAACCTACTTCAACTTGGGACCTCAACTTTGTTTTGGAAAAATTAACTTTACCTCCTTTTGAGCCAGCTAACACAGCAGAATTAAAATATATCTCTTGGAAAACTGCGCTGCTACTGGCAATAACATCAGCATGAAGAGTTTCAGAATTACAGGCACTAATGGCAGTGGAACCTTCCCTCATTTCCACCAGGACAAGGTGTCTTTAAGAACTAACCCTACGTTTATGCCAAAGGTGGTATCAAGTGTGGCTCTAAACCAAACAATTCACTTGCCAATTTTTTATCCAAAACCACAGAATAAAGGGGAGAGACTACTGCATTCTTTGGACATTCACAGGCAGTTACGCTTCTACTTGGACAAAACCAAAGCTTTCAGGAAATCTGAGCAATTACTGGTAGCATATGCTGCAGGAGCACAGGGAAAAGCCATTTCAAAATAGACTATTTCAAAATAGATAGGACATTGTATACATTTCTGCTATACACACCATGGGAAGCCTGTACCTAGCAGCATTAGATCTCACTCCACCAGGGCAACAGCCACTTCAACTGCCTACCTCAGAGGAGTACCTACCAAGGATATTTTGGAAGCAGCAACATGGAGTTCTGTGCATACCTTCACAAAGCATTACCATTTGCCTTTATACTCTAAATCCAGAGCTGGCTTTGCCACTGCTGTGCTGCAGGGCCTTATAGCCACCCCTAATGCCTTATAGAACCAGCCACCCTACCTCAGCTTTTGGATTCCACCCAAGTGTAATGACTGCAGCAGTGTAACACAGTGAACATAGTACAGTTTTGTACCTACCATAAATGTAGATGTTTGAGTGTAAACACTGCTGCAGTCCAGGTTACCCTCCCTCCTTCCCCTCTTACTTGCTGGTACGTACCTTTGTTTCTACCCTTTACTACCTATGGGGAGTATTTGCTGGTAACTGAAAATTGTTTGCTTTTCTTATGTATACTTTACTAGCAATTTGAATTGCCTACCTACTTGGGGGCACCTGACATCTGGGGCAAGAAAAACTGAAGAAAATGGCGTCGGCTGCATCTTGTATACCCCTGTCGCACTGACGTCTGGGAGGAGGCGAAAGCAACCGACACCAGACCAAGACTTTGGAACTCAGGCTGACTGGGCTGCGACTGGAACCAGGATGGGTGATGTAATGACTGTGACAGACTGCAGCAGCCTCAAACATCTACATTCTAGGTTGGGTACAAAGTGGTTTTTGTCTACATTATTACATGGTACAAAAACTGACTACTGTTTGAGTCCTCCATTGAACATTGATGGATTATTTTTCCTTTTTTGTTTTTGTGTTTTTTTTTGGATTATATTCTTTCAGTATGTTGAAGCTCTTAACCTGGTGTATGAAGTCGCAGCTTGAGCTGGCTGAAGGCAAGTATATTCCAGTAATTGCAAAACCTAAAAAGAAATCTAAATATTTTAAGTACCCTTGTTAAATTATCACTTAAGATATGGGGGCACACACATTAATAGAAATATTAAGAAAGTTCAGTTACAGATTTGCTGTTCTGAACTGCCCAAGAACACTGAACTCAGGCTGACTGATGGGGGACTGACTGATGGATAAACTCAAGTGTGGCATTGTGCTGTACAGTGTTTACTCAATCTACATACATTTATGGTACAGGTAAAACTGTTTGTCACATTACATTTTTATGGTAGGTACAAAACTGTACTTTTGTCTGAGTCCTCCATTGAACTGTTATGGATTGCTTTTCCTGTTTTTGTGTCTTTTGGGTTATATTCTTTCAGTATGTTGAAGCTCTTAACCTGGTGTATGAAGTCGCAGCTTGAGCTGGCTGAAGGGCTGATATTCCAGTAATTGCAAAACCTAAAAAACTAAAAAAATATTTTAAAAATTCCTTTTGTTAAATTATCACTTAAGATATGGGGGCACACACATTAATAGAAATATTAAGAAAGTTCAGTTACAGATTTGCTGTTCTGAACTGTTTGGAAGTTTCTAGAAGGCCAGTGCTTGCTTGGGCTAAAGGGAAGTCTCTGTGTTGACCAGTGGGAGTGGTAAACACTGAACAGCCTGCCTGTCCCTGGAGGAGTGGTTACTACCTAGAAGCTGTAGTTTTATTGACCATTTTGGGTCAATTCTAAACTCCTTGATCTCTCTCTTAAAACCGTACAACTCTCTTTTTGCGCGGTTTTGAGCACTGAGCAGCGTCGGGCAGCACCACCTAAACAGGTTTAAACTATTCCAGGCTCCACAAAATCTGCTCCTCACTTTTTCCCTTAGAACTGTCCAAACTCTCAAAGTAATCACTCTGTTCTCTTTCTAAAGCCCTGCACTTGCTCAGTTCTTATAAGGAAACACCAACTAACTAAAGCACTACACCTTCCTTGATTTCTCATAAGAATTAGACTCCCGATTGGTCCTTCCTGATCAAGTGAAAAATCAGTTCCCTTCCCTAATCTGATCAGTAAAAAAACAGTTCCCTATACTAATCTGGTATGCCCAAGGGTCAGTTTCAAGGTTACTCTCCAGTCCAGCTGGTGAATCTGGGAATTTTGAGGCAATGTTACAATTGCTTTATGTACACAGACAACCCTCTCCTCCTTCCAACAAACTCTAATACATGTGAGAGATGCAGTTACACAGCCAAACTGGAGGCAGAGCTCTCTCAACCCAAGACTGGCACAGTCAGGAGGAAAAGGTAACCACCCACACCACAAATCCAGTCTCACAGACCTATTGTGTCTGCATACCCAACACATAAACACACAAAAACATACTCGGAGGCTCTAAATAAAAATCTGCCTAAACAGCAAAGACCTCCTAAGCAGATATCCAAGCAACAGCCACCCCTCAACAATACCCACAAATCACATATCTCACAAAATCAGTGTGCCTCACAGTCACAGCCCATAAGGCCAAATAACACACCAAATACACTTGTTATAGGGGACTCTATTGTCCAGCACACTGACGTCCCACTCACCAGGCTGAACAAGGAGAAGGTCACTGTAAGCTGCCTGTCGGGTGCCAGGATCCGCCACATAACGCAAGCACTCAGGTCACCCCAAAGCAAGTACAAGTATGACTCCGTCATTGTCCATGCTGGCGTGAATGACCTGAGACGTACCTCCTTGGACTACATGAAAAGAGACATAGAGGAGCTCTCTGACCATGTAGCTCAGGCTGGTATGTCCCTGACCTTGAGTAGCATCTTGCCCTCACCAAGAATGATGCCACAGTATAAAGACAAAATGATCAGTTTCAACAATTGGCTAAAGTATTGGTGTCATTCAAAGGGGATCCAGTGTCTGTCAGCCTGGGATGACATGCTCGACAAGCCACGTTGCTTCGCTAGGGACGGCTTGCACCTGTCACCCTTAGGCTTTCGTATACTGGCCAAGGCTCTTGCCACCCCATAGTGCCTTTTTAGGCAAGGCTCAAAGGACAAACCCACCTCCATAGACAACCCAAAGATAAAAAAACTAAAGGTAATGGTACTCAATGCCAGAAGTCTAAACCTCAAGATGCACGCACTCGAGACTCTCCTCAGTATGGAGAAAATTGATGTCTGTGCAGTAACAGAAACCTGGTTCAAGGCTCCTGAGAGCACCCCAGCACTACCAGGTTATAACTCATACCATGCGTTTCGGCCCCAAAACTCAGACCGAAGCACAAAAGGAGGGGGAGTATCTATATTCATCAAAGATACCTACACCTCCAGGTTAGTGGCACTGCACGAAGCATCGGAAACCATCTATGTGCAACTAACAGAGGCCAAAACTGCCTTTCAGTTTGTAGCCTGCTAAAGAACACCCTCCCTATTACAGGAACCCCACTTGGCAGAACACTGGAGAATATGAAGGTCTCTCCAAACACTATGTTATTGGGTGACTTCAACTACCCAAACATTGACTGGGAAAACTACTCAAGCCCAAACACCCTCGCCCAACGGTTCCTTGAATTTATAAACTCTAACACAATGGAACAACTGGTCACCACTCCCACAAGAGGGAACAACATATTTGACCTGGTCATCACCAACATGGGGACTCTGTTCCACACCAGAGGTAAACCCCTCATTGGTAAGATCAGACCATAAACAAATTTCCCTGGACATCCATATCCCGTCCCCACCTCCAGCCAAGGAAATCACTGTAAAGAATTTCTCCAAAGCCAACTTTGCACTTCTCAAGACTGAGGTGGAATCCTTCAAAGCCCCTGGGCCAGAGGATAATACAGCCCAATCCGCAGAATCCTTTACAAATGCATTCTATGAGCACCTGTAGGAATGCATGGATCGTGCTATCCCAAATAAAACCAAGACTCACTCCTCCAAAAACAGGAGACCGGTCTGGTGGACCCCGGCCATAAATAAGCTATACAACAGAAGGAGGAAGCTACTACATGACAGAGCAAAATCCCAAAAAGGGAAGGCATCTCTGATCAGTATTAGCAAGAAACTTCGATCCCTCATAAAATCATCAAAGGACAGTTTCGAAAGAAAAATTGCCCTAGACACTAAAGATAATCACAAGGCCTTCTTTAGTTATGTCAGAAACATGAACGGAAACTCCCAGATATGCTCTGAATTGTTGCATAATGGTACAAAATATACCAAACCTACAGACATAGCCAACATCCTGGCAGACAGATTCAGCGCAAACTTCTCCCCCCCTTCCCCCCCAAAGGAGCAAATGCCTATCCCAACTGAATGTAACCTCCCTGACATCACAGATGCACAGGTGAAAGCTGCCCTCTCCAAAGCAAAAAACACAGCATTTATGGTACCGGACGGTGTCCCAGGCTATGTCTTACATGAGCTCCAAGAAGAACTGAACCCTCACATTAAGTCACTGTTCAAACTTAGCCTTACTACAGGATATGTACCCAAAGAATGGCGTACAGCTACAGTGGTCCCACTCCACAAAGGTGGTGCCACAACTGATCCCGGAAACTATCGCCCCATAAGCCTGATTGGTCTGTAAAGCTATGGAGCGTATTATCATGGAACTCATAAACAAAGGCATTGGGAGCCTCCAGACACTGGACCCTACCAATTTGGCTTTAAGGGCAGATCTTGCCTCTTAACCTAGTTGATTTCTTTGAAACAGTTACCAAAGCCATAGATGAGGGCAAGGTAGTCCACACAGCCTACCTGGACCTTGCAAAAGCCTTCGACACAATACCCCACTCGGGCATCATAAATAAGCTTGCCAGCTTAAATATCAACCCCTATATCACAAGATGGGTTGCAAACTGGCTCAGAGATAGAACCCACATGGTCAGAATTGCAGGTGCCATGTCCGAATCCAAACCAGTTACAAGTGGCATCCCACAGGGCTCCGTTCTGGGACCTCTCTTGTTCGGTATATACTTCTCTGAGGTTCAGGCTAACGCGGGGGGATTATGGCTGACAAAGTTCGCAGATGACTGCAAACTGGGGGCCATAATCGAATCTCCAACTGACACAAGCTTCCTCCAAAAGTGTCCCACAGAGACAGATGCTTGGTGCCAGAACCACGGCCTCAAGCTAAATGCTAAAAAGTGCATAGTCATCCCCTTTGGGAAAAACAAGGTGCCCACAAATTACCACATAGGTGGTAATCCATTAAGTACGGAAGAAATAATTAGAGATTTGGGGATCAACGTAGATAGTAATCTCTCCTTTGATAATCACGTTGCCAAAGTGGTTAGAAAGACCTTCTATATAGCCCACCTTATCACGAAAGGGTTCGCATCTAGATCAAGAGAGGTCATTGTGCCCCTCTATTCATCACTCATCAGGCCCATAATTGAATACAGTGCCTCTTTTGGGATGTACCTTACCCGACACCTGCAGCAACTGGAGAGACCCCAAAAGTACCTCAGCAAGAGGATCATGGGCTACAAACAGATGTCCTATGCAGCTCGACTAAAGAAACTCCAGCTCTACTCAGTTGCTTACCACCTACTCAGAGGCGATCTATGCCTGACGTACAAAGCCATGTCAAACCCAGAATTAATGGACATGCTCCACCTCAAAAAATCCAAGTCCCTTAGAGCTACACGCTCCAGGGACCTAAACCTCAGCACAAAAATAAATAGGACATGCTGGAGGGACAGATTCATTTCCCAGAGGCTCCCCTCACTCTGGAATATAATCCCAATTCATGTTAGACATAGCCCCTCGCTGACCCTCTTCAAGCGAAACTTGGACGCGTGGATGGGAAATCGCAAATTCACCCCTGGGATCTCTTCTGTGTCCCTGCTAGACAGAGGCACAGTAAACTAATCTTAAAAGGGTACCTTCTGTGACCTACTTTACAGAGGCACAGTAGGCTAATCTAATAGGGAGGCGGAAGCCAAATACACTCTGGCTAGGCTTATAAATCCCCTAGGGCAGATAGCCTAGTATCTACCTATGAACCTATGAAAAGAAAGCAAACTGTATTAATATTTTTTTCATTTATATACATAATACATTACATATTCAAATTGCTGAATTCCTGCCTTTCCTTAAACCTCACTCCTCATCTTAAACTTTTATTCTACATGTATTGTTCCCACAAATGTAATTTATTTCTATGTAATTTTCTTATTCTTTTTTCTAAAGATCCCACTTCAGTTCTTTTATCTCCCTCACAATATTCAGCACTTCTGATATATTTGTTTATATTTGAGTTTCCATTTTCTATTAATTGCTTTTTGGCAGACAATAGAATTAAACTTAAGGCCTTTGTGCAGTTCAGATCCTGTATTCCAGCTCAAATTACACCCATTTGCTTCCCGAATATCTCTGAGAGAGTAAGCTGTAGGATTTTTTTAATTTGCCAATTTATTACACTCCCAAAAACCATATTCCCAGTTTCCTGTTTCTTCCCCATCACACCTCCAGCATTTACTGTCTGCCTGAGGAAAAATTCTTTGAAGCCTGCTTGAGCTATAAAAATACCTATGCAAACACTTCCAAGCAAAAATCTTAAATGTTCTGTACCCGTAAGTATGCCCTCCTCTTTCATAAATTATTTTTGTCCGTCTTCCAATCTTTTCTAACCTACTTTGATTTTTATAGTTATCATGTAATATTTTATTTGCCCAACTAATTGTCCCTTTTTTTATCAGCACCTTCTATAGTAGATCCGACTAAAAACTCTACCAGAGCAGTTTTTCACTTGGGACCTCTCCTATCACTTTTTCTTTGCCTATAGTCAGTGAATCCCTGGTAGGGAAGGCACTCTTTAACCTGCAGTCCAGACATTTTGGTATCATCCCACTCTAATTTATTTCTCTGTGTAGTTATTTACTGTCAATATATTGCTCCGTTTGCCACTTTCCTCCAGAGCCTCGACTTGCCTATTTTCTGTACCCATACATCTCAACCTGTTATAGCAAGAAATCTGAAAAAAGGTACAAATATTGGTGGGGCAAAAAATAGAGATGCTTTTTAAATATTGCACACATATTACAAACTTAGAAAGTTGATAGAATTGTATTAGCATGAATTTTTCTGAAGGATATGAAGTCTGAAAATCAAATGTCTGACACTATTTTCTGACTTCCGTCCTCAATTATTTGGCAGTGATTTGCCAGAACACTACAATTTTATGAGAAATGGGCCAAAAATATGAGTAAAAAATCTGGACATTCTGCGAAAATCTGGACAGTTGAGAGCTATGTCTGTACCCCTAGTTACAGTCATCCCTATTTGCAGACTGTCCTTTCTCCATTGCAATGTAGGCTTAGTTCTTAGCATTCTTTCTGTAACTTTGTGAATGTAGTATCTGAAGTCATTTTCATTCAGCCCTGAGCTGATGGGTTTGAATCTGAGACTTGGCTGCTTCTTCCAGATCTTTGGATCCTGGAACTCTCAAGCTCCACCCTTTACCCATAATGCCCCCCAACCTGATGTACCTTAGATCTCATTTGACACCAGTAGGTTTCAGATGCAGATTCCTAGCTCTTGAGTGTTTTTGGTATAATCTTTGAATTTTCTGTTACTAATTGTTTTTTGTGTTATAATTTTGGTATTTTACCTGTCTTCCTCCTCCCTGCATAGGTTTAACTTTTTAGCTTCTCTTTACTCATAGCTAAGTTACCATTTTTTGGTACTACTTTCTTACCATTGTTTGTATTCCTTTGTACTCCTCCAGGACTTTTTCTACCATTGTTGGTACAACACACGCACTATTCTATATTCTCCTCCTTTGAGAAATGAGTCATGCATTATTGACATTAATTGACATGCAATTGATTAAGAATTCTTTGACATGCAGTTATACAGAACTAAATACATATAGACTATTATGTCCCGGTTGCTGTGTATTGCACACTAGGTCTGGAAATACGACCAAATCATGTGACACAGAAATTAGAACTAGGTCTAGCAACTGGAACTGTCTCTGCTCAATGTTCAACTTTGGGGAAACCAGGAACAGCATCAGGAATGGAAGTAGGAATTAAGACACGTTCTACAACAGGAACATTGTCTGCATTGCTCTGAGATCTAGGGTCTGTATTGCAGGAACAGTGCTGTGATATTGATTCTAATACAGGAAGATGATGCCTCTGATTTCTGCTGTACTCCACACCCTCAGATTACTCGAAGTCTCAGCTCATAAACCTTCTGCCATTTGTATCCTCACTGTCTCTCCTCCTTTCATTGGATGAAGAAATCTGCTTGATTTATCATAGCTGGACTTCTGGAAAGAATGGCTTCTGAATAGTCGGGCTTTGCTTGTTCTGTTGTTCTTAGCTTTAGGCCTCAACAAACTGGAACTGATAGGCAAGGTTGCTCTGGTTATCCTAGACAGAAGTCTCTGAGCAGGTGAGCCAAGTATATCGTCACATGGTATGTTTCTGAGAGTGAGTAAATTCAAAAAGACATTGGTATTATCACGCTTTGACTTCTCTAGTAATTGCTTTGCACTCTGTACTGCATATTCAGCTAGTCCATTTGACTGTGGGTATTCTGGACTACTAGTAACATATACAAAGTCCCATTCTTTTGCAAATTTCTCAAACAACTGTGACTGGTAAATTGGGTAGCATTGTCAGAGATGAGCTTCTGTGGACTCCCATGGACTGAGAAATGATGTTTCAACTTGGTGATAACAGCACTGGACATTAGGTTAGTTAGTAAGTTGATATCAAACCAGTTCAAATAAGAATCTGCCAACACTGAGTAATGCTGATGTTCCACTCGAGTACATCATTGGCTACTGTTGACCAAGGTAGTTCAGGAGCTTGACTTGGCTGAAGTGGTTCTTTTTTCAAATGCAGTTTACTACTATTGCATACTAAGCAAGAAGAAAGTACTTTATCACTATCTTTTGCTAGAGAAGGCCAAAATACTAGTCCTCTCGCCCTTCTTTTGGTAGATTCGGAACCTGGGTGACCAAGATGCAGAATCTGGATATATTCACGTTGTAAGGAAGCAGGAAAAACAATTTTAAGACCTTTAAAAATAATGCCATATTCCATCAACCTTTCATCTTTGTAAGGAAAATAAGTTTGCACTTCAGTCAGTACACTAGATTGCTTCAACGGCCATCCAACATTAATGAAGTGGTTGAGCTTTGCAAAATGGGATCAGTCTTTGTATGATCTCTCAGCTCATCATATCTCATGGTAGAAAGAATATGCACTTCATGACATCAGAGTCAAAATTCTCTGCATTAAGCTGTTCTGTTGTATTTCTGGGTGATCTGGATAAGGTGTCAGGCAGATAAAGAAAATTGCCTTTTGCATAGACCACTTTGAACTTGTACTTTTGCTATCTGAGCACCATTCTTTGTAATCTCGCTGGAGCTGAATGCATAGCCTTCTTTAAAATAGTGACTAGAGGTGGTTGATCAGTTTCAGTCTGAATAAATATGATCGTGAAACTTTGAACATACAAATACTATTGCCAAACCTTCTGTCTCTGAACATGTTGCATTTCAGTTTGGGTAAGAGTTCTAGCTACATAGGCTACTGCTCTGCCCTCTTGAAGAATAACTGAGCCAAGACCAAATTTTGAAGCATCACAGGAAAAAGTTTTGTTTATTGACATCATAGTATCTTAATGTAGGTGCGGTGGCAATTTTCTGCTTAAGGTCTTCAAATGCTCTCTGGTGCTGTTCCAGCCAAGACCATGTAACATTTTTGCAGATTGGATCTCTCAAGGGTGCTTTCAACTCACTGACGTTTAGTATAAACTTGCCTAAATAGTTGACCATCCCAAGAAAACATTTATAGCTTGAACATTATCCAGTGCTGGCATCTCAAGAATGGCTGCTTGCTTGGACGGGTCTGGTCACAAGCCAGTGCAAGTAAATAAATGACCTACATATGTTACTTCTGGTAGTCTGAATTTGCAGTTGAGAGGATTGAGCTTCAAGTTCATGTAATGTGCTCTGTCTAGAACTTTCGTAAGGTTTCTGTCATGCTCTGCTTCACCATTGCCTCCAGCCGATAAATCATCTACTATTATGGCACAAGGATAACCTGAAAAAATTTGCTCCATTTCATGCTGAAAGACTTCACTTGCAGAATTTATTCCAAATGGCATTCTGAGGAATCTATATCTTCAAAACGGGGTACTGAATGTAGGCAGTAGTGAAGATTTGCAATCAAGCATCACTTGCCAAAATGAACTTTTTGGATCAAAGACAGAAAAAACAGTGGCATTCGGTATTGGGGCTTGGAACTTCCTCAACTGTACGTATAAGATGATGTGGTCTCTTTAATGCTTTGTTCAAATCTCTTGGGTCAATGTATATTCTGAGTTTGTCTGAGCCTTTTTTTGTGGGCTGCTGCCATGTACGTCACCCATTCAGTAGGTTTTCTAAAGGGACAAATTACACCTTGCTGCACCATTTTATTCAACTGAGCTTTGACTTTACTCTGCATTGCTGTCGGAACTTTTCTTGCTGGTCTGACCACTGGACTGAACTCTAGGTCTGACTTCTTAGACTACACAACTGGAAATTTGCCTAAGTTGTCATCGAAAGCATCAGCATTCTCTGAGAAAATAGCATCAATAAAATTGGAACTGAGACGTGCTTATATGATGAACTTCTTTGGTAAAGGAAAGCAGATTCATTCTCAAACTGTCTCTAAGACCCAGTAATGACTGCACAGGTCTTTGGACGGATTACTGTCAAAACTGTGATTTCAGAACCGCAAACGATGATGTCCTCGACGCATTTCAATCCTCAATCTCATGAATATTGAGGTCAAATGATCAACTAATTACATCGACAGTCTGTTTTTGATATTAATGTCGACAGTTGCCATTTCCATACATGCTGCATGTCCCTGCCTTGTTGATAATCGTCTCAACTGACTGTAGCTTGACCGTCGACATTCCGAATGTGTCTCCTACCATGTTCAAACAGGTGCCTGACTTTGAACTGACTTTCTGCCTTTTGATAGTAAACCTCTTTGGACTACATAGAATAATAAGGTGTAGCAGTTCCTAGCCAAATAACATAAAAGCACTACCAAACTTTGTTTGAATTTCTTCACCTCCATAAGCAACAAGTTTCACACAACTGGCCACATTAATTTGCTCACCAGCTCTCACCTTAGCAATTGTGTCTGCTGACATAACATTACACTTTGAACCGGTGTCTACTTTGAGCTCAGTGGATTTACCATTGAACTGGACAGTACAGAACACTTCATTCTTTGTCAGTAAATCTAGTGCATCAATCTTTTCACCAGTTATTGATACACCATCTTCATATAGAGTTCCTGGTTTCTGTATGATCAACTTGCTTTTTACGTGACCCTTCTTTATAAGTACGTGAAGTTTAATTGATCTGCAAAACTTTTGAAAATGGTTCAGTTTTTGACACTTATGGAATTGCTGACCAAATGCTTAGCACTTTTCTCTCTCAGACTCATGATTGGCACCACAATTGCCACAGTTAACAATAATGATTGACTTGGGTTTTGCTGACTCACCCTTGTACTGCACTGAGCATGTCCTTTTCACTGAACTAGTCTTAGAACTTGCTGGCAAACTACAAGTTTTACCCGTTACCCCCGCAGGGGTTACAGCCTCCATGTGCTTAGGCCTGCTTCTGCTAGCCACATGTTGCATTCTGTCTGCATTTGCTCTGGAGCCTGATGAAACCATGATGTTATCACTTACAAGCATGTGTGCGCCTTTCTGTAACTTCTTGGATTTGACAAATTTCAGTAGCCTTGCTTACATTAAATCACTGTCACAAAGCAAAGTCTTTCTCACTGCAACACTATCAATACCACACACAAGCCTGTCATTTATCAACTCATTTTTTATATCACCAAACCTACACTTTTTAGCTCTGTTTCTCAGGTCATTAATGTAAGCTGCAAAAATTTCTCCTGGCTTTTAATCTCTTGTGTAAAACAAATGTTTCGCTAATGTAACATTTGTCTGGGGGCTTCACATTTCCCTGAATTTGTGTTCCAAGCACTTGGGGTCTTCCCTTGATTCAGCCTGTACAACAATACGACTGTTTTCCCCTTCTCCTTCATATACTGCTGGAGCATACACAAATGAATGCTCTCTTTTAATGGCCTTTGACCCAGCTTGGTTTAGCAAAATGAATGCCCTGGTGCATGCATCTTTGTCAGAATAAGCTGCTTGTTTAAAAATATTGTACTCTTGCTCAAAGATTCTCCAGTTCTCTGCAATATTCTGATAAAATACAAGTGGAATTGGTCTGCAAAATACCTCTGCCATATTAATACATACCAGTGAAGGCTTTTGCAAGTATACAAGAATGCACTTGCATATACCAGAAATGTATGCCAGTACTTTTAACAATGCCCAATAGCACTACAAGCCTCTGAATAACTGAACTGTGCAAAATAAGTCACCTGGGCACAAGAATAGTCTTGAATTCACTGTACTGTAAGAAATCACCTCTTATCAGTGTAAGAAACATTTCGAAATAACTGTACTGTGTGAATAAACTGGGGAGAAGTTCAGAGTAAGAAACATTTAGAAGTAACTGCACTTTGCAAATAAACAGTACACAGCGCAGTATGGCACACTATGAAACTTTTCCAAAATAGCTGTATTTTTCTAAATAACTGTGTACAGAGCAAGAAACGCTCTGTAATGGTGGCACTCTGCAAATAGACACACCCGGCACAAGAAACGCTTAGAAATGGCTATATTTTGGCTGCACTTTACGAAATAGTTGCACTTTGCCCACAAACTCTTCAGAATAAATGCACAGTAATAAACATACACTGTAAGCACTTTTGCACACTTTGAGATACTTTGAATAACTCTAGTTATGCCCTGAATAGCTTTAGTCAATGCAAAATAGTAGTTCGCCAAAAACACAGTAATTTGCCAAAAAACATGGTCACCTTGCTTTTTATGCTTAATGTGCCATATTTCCCTGTTTATAGTATTTGTTTTGCTCGTTTAATCTGTTTTCATGCCCATTATACTTTTCTTTTGCTTGTTTTACTCTGAACATGCTGATTTTACTTTAAACATGCTCATTTTGCAATTCTGAGGCAATTCCAAACCGCTTATGTGCTTTTCTAGTAATTGTTGTCAGATATCTTAATTTCAAAATTTCATTTAATTAATAAATGTTTTGTGCCTCTCATTTACTTAATAATGTGTTCTGTACCCTTGTAATGCTCCTTTTTATCTTTTTGATAAAATAAATAGTTTGTGCAAGTTTTCATGGTGGTGGCTGTGGCCACCAAAAGGAACTTGCAGATCCTTCCGTGCCCGTCCATCCTCCCAATAAGGACTCTAGGACCATGGATAGGCACGGCAAGCGGATGTTTTCCTCAGCGACCTTTGCTGTCGTTCGCTGAATTATCTTGTCACTTCACCAGACTCCAGAGAGATATCCTGAAGGAGCTGGGAGAAGTAGTTCAGGATCCTACAGCTGCAGGGGCTCAAGAAAGATTGCTTCGCAGCTAGGAACCCTCAATTCCATTGCTAACTCCTCCATGCAGCTAATATCTTATGCTGCGGATGGAGTAGAGTCAAGAGGCACAGGTGTGGCTCTTAGACGCCAAGCCTGGATGCGGCTATGTGATTTTGCGGATCCCTTTAAGGCGCCCTTCACAAATTCTCCCTTTGATGGGTCAGCTTTGTTTGGCCCTCAGGTGAAGGAGACCTTGACCAGGTGTGAGCAGGACGGCAAGACTCTTTCTGCTGTTGAGTCCGTTTTTCCACCCTTCTAGGCCTTATCCCAAAGGACAGAAAGGTGGGAAAATGTGGTTCCGAAATCCCAAGGAGTCACGCCGGATTCACGTGGTCAGTTTACCCCCAGAGGCAGAGGGGTAACAACAACAGACGCCTAGAGGCAGAGGGGTCCAAGAACCAGGGAAACAGGGAGCCTCTCTCTGATAAGCCCTTTCAACATCCCTGAGGTGTTGCCCGGCTGTCCCTCCTTGGAGGCAGTCGGGGGAAGATTATCACTGTACCCAGAAGCCTGGCATTCCCTCACTCAAGACAGATGGGTACAGTCGATCATATCCAAGGGTTACATAATTCCTTTCGTGGAAAGTCCCTTACCCTCAAGTTCGCTTCCAGATGTACCACCCGGTCTAAGGGACATTGCAGAGTTAGAAATCGCAAAACTACTGCAAAAAAGAGCCATTCAGCCAGTTACAATAGACCATTCAGAGCCCGGAATCTACTCAAGGTTCTTTTGGTCCCCAAAAGGCGGAGACTGGAGACCAATATTGGATCTCAGCAGACTCAACAAGTCTGTCAGGAAGACAAGATTCGAATGGTCACTCTTCAGTCAATTCTGCCCTTCTTACAGAAGGACAACTGGATGTGCTCAATAGATCTTCAGGATGCGTACTATCACATCAAAATTCACAGACGCCCCAGGAGATTTCTCCGCTTTCGGCTGGGGTCCAGTCATTTCCAGTTCAGAGCCCTGCCCTTTGGTCTCACTACAGCCCCCAGAGTGTTCACCAAATGCATGGCAGTGGTCACGGCTCACCTGAGACGTCGAGGATTCCAGGTGTTTCCGTATCTCGACGACTGGCTCCTGTCAGCCACCACCAGGCATCAGCTTATACAAGCCAGGGATTACACAATAGACCTTTGTTCTCATTTGGGCATCTCAGTCAACTTTGAAAAGTCATCCTTATCGCCCTGCCAGTCTATTACCTTCATAGGCGCAAACTTAAACACTGTTGGGATGTCAGCTACCCTTACAGAACAAAGAGTTTCAGACATTCAGACTCCTGTCAGGATCATTCTGGCCAGCAAGAAAGTACAGGCCAGAATGGTTCTAAAGGTATTAGGTCTCATGGCTGCGGCCATTACTCTTCTTCCCCTGGCTCGATTCTACATGCGCCTCCTTCAGTGGATGCTGTTCACGCAGTGGTCATACCAACAACTCCCAATGCGTCACCAGATTCTGGTGACACAAACATGCAAAGAACATCTTGCTTGGTGGATCACATCGTCTCAGGTTCACCAAGGCAGGTGCTTTGTACCTCCGTCCCCGATAGCCACTGTCACCACGGATGCCTCCCTGATCGGGTGGGGGGGTCATTATCAGGGCAGGATGGTTCATGGGACGTGGCAACCGTTCGAGTACCATCTGCACATAAATGTCCTGGAGATGAGAGCAGTGCTTTTAACGTTGCAAGCCCTCAACGACTTTCTTCCTGTAGGGACAGTTGCAGTCCACACAGACAACATGTCTGTAGTTTGGTATATCAACAAACAGGGCGGAACCAAGTCCTACCCCTTGTGTCGAGAAGCGCTCAGACTTTGGCAATGGGCGATCTCCTCTCATCGGTTTCTGGTAGCAACGCATATCCCTGGGAAAACCAACATTATAGCGGACAGATTGAGCAGAGCTATTCTCATGCCTCACGAGTGGTCTCTCAAGCAATCCATAGCGGAAGAGATTTTTCTGGAATGGGGTCGCCCATGTTGCGATCTTTTGCTACTCCACAAAACAGCAAATGTCCAGACTTCTTCAGCCTCTTCCCGCAATCAGGCCATCACAACAGAGACGCACTGACCCAGGATTGGACCCAGGGACTTCTTTATGCCTTCCCTCCATTTCCTCTGATCCCTCAGGTGATCCAGAAAGCTACCGCTTTGAGAGCCAAATTGATTCTCATTGCCCTTACTGGCCTCGACAAGTTTGGTTCCCGTTCCTCCATCATCACCTTTTGGTGCAGCCGTGGCATCTGGACCCAGTGCCAGATCTACTGATTCACCAATCCGGTCAGCTGCACCGGTCAATACCTTCTCTCAACCTCACAGCATGGTTGCTCCACTTCCTTCCTTAGCCAGGCTTCCTTTGATCTCTAACCCAGTTAGAGATATCATAGTAACTTCACTAAAATCCTCTACCAGGAGGATTTACACAAGCAAATGGAAACGTTTCTCTTATTGGGCTAAGGCCCAAAATATTGATCCTTTTACTGCCCTGTTCAGGCAGTTCTGGACTTCTTAGCAGAGATTTTTCATGCTCGCTCCTCGTCTTCCACAGTCAGTGTTCAGTTGGCTGCTATTTCTAATTTTCATGTCGGGATAGCAGATCATAATATTATGTCCCATAGGCTCTGCAGGGCCTTTTTGAAAGGAATTTTCCTACTAAAGCCTCCAATCAGGAATCCTCCTCCTCAGTGGGATCTAAATTTAGTGCTGACATCCTTGATTCTTCCCCTTGAGCCAGCTGTTTCTTGTTCCCTAAAATATCTTTCTTGGAAAACGTTATTCCTAGTGGCTATTACATCTGCCAGGAGGGTGTCTGAACTTCATGCTCTTCGGTTCGACCCCTATTTGATTTTTCACAAAGACAGAGTATCTTTGAGAACTAATCCATCCTTTTTACCTAAGGTCGCTTCAAAAACAATCTGAACCAATCCATTGATCTCCCTGTATTTTTCCCTAACTATTCAGATAGAGCTGAACAAAAGCTACATTATCTTGACGTCCACCGTCAGCTTAGATATTATTTGGACAGAACAAAAAAATTTAGAAAGTCTGATCAACTTTTTGTTTCCTATGCGGATAATAAAAAAGGTCTTCCTGTTTCTAAAGTGACTTTGTCCAGATGGCTTTCTTCGGTCATCACTGAAATTTATACGATCAGGGGAAAACAGCTGTGCTCAAAACCTAAAGCACATTCAACTGGGAGTTTAGCTACTTCTACAGCCTTTCAAGCTAGACTGCCTTTGGACACTATTTGTGCAGCGGCCACTTGGGCCCCTCCTCACACTTTTGTTTCCCATTACAAATTGGACTTGGCCTCCAGGGACAGAGCCAGTTTTGGCTCTACAGTCCTCAAGAGTTTGTTCCATTGAGCCACCCAGGATAGAGGTGCTAGGGACGCGGTCCCATCAAGCAAGAATGAAGGCGAGATTGACAACTTAACATTAAGAAGTTATGTACCTACCATAACGTTCCATGTTAGTTGTCTTCTCGCCTTCTTTCTTGACCCTCCCTCCTTCCCCTGGCCTGGACAGACCTTGTATAAGAAACTTTATGCTAAAGACCATTCAGACCTGGTCCTTTTTCCATCTGTAAGTTTCTTCTTCCTTTGGGAAGTATTTTATGCTTGGTGTTATTGCCCTTTGTCAACAAACGAGATCTGGGTACTTCCTGCCTTGCATCATGGGATATGGGGCTGCCTCGAGCTGGTAAAAGGAGTTCTCGAGCTAAAGCATGTGCCGTGTCGGAGCCGAGGATCGGCTCCGAACCCATCAAGCAAGAAAGAAGGCGAGAGAAGACAACTAACATGGAACGTTATGGTAGGTACATAACTTCTTAGTCTAGAACTTTAGTAAGGTTTCTGTCATGCTCTGCTTCACCATTGCCTCCAGCCGATAAATCATCTACTATTATGGCACAAGGATAACCTGAAAAAATTTGCTCCATTTCATGCTGAAAGACTTCACTTGCAGAATTTATTCCAAATGGCATTCTGAGGAATCTATATCTTCAAAACGGGGTACTGAATGTAGGCAGTAGTGAAGATTTGCAATCAAGCATCACTTGCCAAAATGAACTTTTTGGATCAAAGACAGAAAAAACAGTGGCATTCGGTATTGGGGCTTGGAACTTCCTCAACTGTACGTATAAGATGATGTGGTCTCTTTAATGCTTTGTTCAAATCTCTTGGGTCAATGTATATTCTGAGTTTGTCTGAGCCTTTTTTTGTGGGCTGCTGCCATGTACGTCACCCATTCAGTAGGTTTTCTAAAGGGACAAATTACACCTTGCTGCACCATTTTATTCAACTGAGCTTTGACTTTACTCTGCATTGCTGTCGGAACTTTTCTTGCTGGTCTGACCACTGGACTGAACTCTAGGTCTGACTTCTTAGACTACACAACTGGAAATTTGCCTAAGTTGTCATCGAAAGCATCAGCATTCTCTGAGAAAATAGCATCAATAAAATTGGAACTGAGACGTGCTTATATGATGAACTTCTTTGGTAAAGGAAAGCAGATTCATTCTCAAACTGTCTCTAAGACCCAGTAATGACTGCACAGGTCTTTGGACGGATTACTGTCAAAACTGTGATTTCAGAACCGCAAACGATGATGTCCTCGACGCATTTCAATCCTCAATCTCATGAATATTGAGGTCAAATGATCAACTAATTACATCGACAGTCTGTTTTTGATATTAATGTCGACAGTTGCCATTTCCAGACATGCTGCATGTCCCTGCCTTGTTGATAATCGTCTCAACTGACTGTAACTTGACCGTCGACATTCCGAATGTGTCTCCTACCATGTTCAAACAGGTGCCTGACTTTGAACTGACTTTCTGCCTTTTGATAGTAAACCTCTTTGGACTACATAGAATAATAAGGTGTAGCAGTTCCTAGCCAAATAACATAAAAGCACTACCAAACTTTGTTTGAATTTCTTCACCTCCATAAGCAACAAGTTTCACACAACTGGCCACATTAATTTGCTCACCAGCTCTCACCTTAGCAATTGTGTCTGCTGACATAACATTACACTTTGAACCAGTGTCTACTTTGAGCTCAGTGGATTTACCATTGAACTGGACAGTACAGAACACTTCATTCTTTGTCAGTAAATCTAGTGCATCAATCTTTTCACCAGTTATTGATACACCATCTTCATATAGAGTTCCTGGTTTCTGTATGATCAACTTGCTTTTTACGTGACCCTTCTTTATAAGTACGTGAAGTTTAATTGATCTGCAAAACTTTTGAAAATGGTTCAGTTTTTGACACTTATGGAATTGCTGACCAAATGCTTAGCACTTTTCTCTCTCAGACTCATGATTGGCACCACAATTGCCACAGTTAACAATAATGATTGACTTGGGTTTTGCTGACTCACCCTTGTACTGCACTGAGCATGTCCTTTTCACTGAACTAGTCTTAGAACTTGCTGGCAAACTACAAGTTTTACCCGTTACCCCAGGGGTTACAGCCTCCATGTGCTTAGGCCTGCTTCTGCTAGCCACATGTTGCATTCTGTCTGCATTTGCTCTGGAGCCTGATGAAACCATGATGTTATCACTTACAAGCATGTGTGCGCCTTTCTGTAACTTCTTGGATTTGACAAATTTCAGTAGCCTTGCTTACATTAAATCACTGTCACAAAGCAAAGTCTTTCTCACTGCAACACTATCAATACCACACACAAGCCTGTCATTTATCAACTCATTTTTTATATCACCAAACATACACTTTTTAGCTCTGTTTCTCAGGTCATTAATGTAAGCTGCAAAAATTTCTCCTGGCTTTTAATCTCTTGTGTAAAACAAATGTTTCGCTAATGTAACATTTGTCTGGGGGCTTCACATTTCCCTGAATTTGTGTTCCAAGCACTTGGGGTCTTCCCTTGATTCAGCCTGTACAACAATACGACTGTTTTCCCCTTCTCCTTCATATACTGCTGGAGCATACACAAATGAATGCTCTCTTTTAATGGCCTTTGACCCAGCTTGTTTTAGCAAAATGAATGCCCTGGTGCATGCATCTTTGTCAGAATAAGCTGCTTGTTTAAAAATATTGTACTCTTGCTCAAAGATTCTCCAGTTCTCTGCAATATTCTGATAAAATACAAGTGGAATTGGTCTGCAAAATACCTCTGCCATATTAATACATACCAGTGAAGGCTTTTGCAAGTATACAAGAATGCACTTGCATATACCAGAAATGTATGCCAGTACTTTTAACAATGCCCAATAGCACTACAAGCCTCTGAATAACTGAACTGTGCAAAATAAGTCACCTGGGCACAAGAATAGTCTTGAATTCACTGTACTGTAAGAAATCACCTCTTATCAGTGTAAGAAACATTTCGAAATAACTGTACTGTGTGAATAAACTGGGGAGAAGAAGTTCAGAGTAAGAAACATTTAGAAGTAACTGCACTTTGCAAATAAACAGTACACAGCGCAGTATGGCACACTATGAAACTTTTCCAAAATAGCTGTATTTTTCTAAATAACTGTGTACAGAGCAAGAAACGCTCTGTAATGGTGGCACTCTGCAAATAGACACACCCGGCACAAGAAACGCTTAGAAATGGCTATATTTTGGCTGCACTTTACGAAATAGTTGCACTTTGCCCACAAACTCTTCAGAATAAATGCACAGTAATAAACATACACTGTAAGCACTTTTGCACACTTTGAGATACTTTGAATAACTCTAGTTATGCCCTGAATAGCTTTAGTCAATGCAAAATAGTAGTTCGCCAAAAACACAGTAATTTGCCAAAAAACATGGTCACCTTGCTTTTTTATGCTTAATGTGCCATATTTCCCTGTTTATAGTATTTGTTTTGCTCGTTTAATCTGTTTTCATGCCCATTATACTTTTCTTTTGCTTGTTTTACTCTGAACATGCTGATTTTACTTTAAACATGCTCATTTTGCAATTCTGAGGCAATTCCAAACCGCTTATGTGCTTTTCTAGTAATTGTTGTCAGATATCTTAATTTCAAAAATTTCATTTAATTAATAAATGTTTTGTGCCTCTCATTTACTTAATAATGTGTTCTGTACCCTTGTAATGCTCCTTTTTATCTTTTTGATAAAATAAATAGTTTGTGCAAGTTTTCATTATCTTTAGTTTGTTTCTGGCCCTTCTTTGTACTCTGTTCACTTAGTTTACTTTCACTGTCAGTTCTGCACCTCATAGCTCGTCTGGTCAGGATAAAACAGACTAATATCTGTGGGTTCTGTTCAAGCAGCTTTATGAAATAGAAACACATCAGAAGTGAGGCTTAGTAACTTTAACTTAGATAAACTTATTAGCTATTACACTAATACATGTTCACACTCTGGCTGTACTCTTAAAATGGCACTGAAGCTAGCACGTGCTTGCTATTTATATTGATGCGCTGTCCTTGGAAATGCTTCTTAAAGGTACAACACACACACGATTCTACACAGTCCAAGGCATGTGGTCCCCCGGAAGAGGCCAAGATACGTATCAATGTCCTGGAAATGAGAGCTGTCCTAGCATTGTAGGTCTTTCAAGACACTCCCAAATGAGACTATTACAATATAGATGGACAGCATGTTGGTAGTCTCGTACATCAAGAAACAAGGGGGAACCAGATCTTATCCTCTTTGAGAAGCTGTGAGCATAAGCCTGTGGGTGATCTCTTCCAGTCACTTTCTAATAACAATGCACATCCTGGGGAAATCCAGCATGATTGCAGACAAATTAAGCAGGTCTATCCTGGTGTCTCATCAGTAGTCTCAGTGTCAACATGATGGAGAGAATTGTCCATCAATAGGGCTAACCATGCTGTGATCGATTTGCCTCTCTCCTCAAAAACAAATGCAGCAGGTTCTTTGTCCTGATCACTCCATCATGGGAGTCGCCAAGAAATGCTGTAGTCCACAACTGGCCCTCCGGACTTCTGTATGCATTTCCACCCTTGCCACTAATTCCCAAATTTCTTCAGAAATTAGTTTGGTGGGCTAGCACAGTTATCCTCATTGCTCCTTTTTGACCTGGTCATGTTTGGTTCTCATTCCTCTGGTCTCATCTTCAACTGCCATGGGTTGTGGATCCATCTCCAGACCTCCTATCTCAGACAGGCATGACTTATCCAAAAGTAACAGGCCTCAGACTGACTGCATGGTTTCTGCAGCTCTGCTAATTGCTAGACAGCTCAGGCTCTCTTCCCCAGACCATCATGTTTTGCTATCTTCCCATAGGGCTTCTACTAGAAAGACTTACAAGAGTAAATGTGCAAGATGTGTTTTCTGGGCCATTAGCAAAGACATGGACCCCTTTTCAGCTCCTGTACCAGCTGTCTTCAAATTTTTAGCCTTAATCTTTAATGAAGGAGCTAGTTTTTCCAGTGTTAGAGTTCAGTTGGTTATTTCTAATTTCCACATGGATGAAAATCTGTTAGCCTCATCTAAATTATACAAGCCTTTCTCAGGGAAGCTTTTTGTTTGTTTTTTTGCTTGGACCTTCATTAAAAGATCCTACACCACCTTGGGATTTAATTTTAATGCTTCAAACCTTAACTCATCCTCCCTTCGAACCATCAGCTAAAGCTGATGTAAACTTTTGATCTTGGAAAACTTTTTTTCTGGTAGCTGTTACATCTGCTAGAAGAGTATTTGAAATCCAGACTCTGTCTTTAAAGCCTCTTTATCTGATATTTGCAAAGACAGGGTGTCACTACAAACTAATCTATCCTTTTTTACTCGTGGTAGCTTCTGAGTGCAATATTAATAAGGTCCTTAATCTCCCAGTTTTCTTACCAAATTTTTCTAACAAAGGAGAGTATATGCTGCATCTGTCAGATTTGTATAGACAACATCACTTCTACCTTCATAGAACCAAAGATTTTAGGAAGTCTGACCAGTTTGTTTCCTTTTCTTCTACTAGCTTAGGTAAGCCAGTATCTAAAGATACACTGGCCAAATAGTTAACTGATTGTATCACTTTTGTCTATGGTAAATTAAGTTTATCTTTACCAAAACCTCTTAAAACAAGATCTGTGGCAGTTTCTGCAGACTTCTGGTCCAGAGCATCATTGGATGATATTTGTGCAGCTGCAGCTTGGGCTAATCCATGCACTTTTATTTCTCATTACAAGTTGGATTTGATTTCTAGAAATGGTGGCATTTAGCTCAGCAGTGCTCTATCCCATCAATTGAGGAATGAATGAAAATGACCATATCAGATTGAAAAGTTATGTAGTTAACATAATGTTCCATCTGTGTTGTCTATTTTCATTCTTCAACTCCCTGCCAACCTTCCTCCTACTTTTGTGTGCTTATGGAGAGATCTAAATGTTGTATAGGAACCTGTGTTCCTTGTTTGATCTTCAGCTTCCCCTTTTCTGTTCTACTACTGCCTTTTTCTGTTACTGGTTATCCTTTTTACATATAGGGGCACCAGACTTGATCCAAGGTACATTACAAGTACACTGTTTTTTTTCTTTGTCAATTTTGTTTATAACTTCTGTTACTTATTGTGATAATTTGTAAGCTTAAACTTGAGCTTTTCTCCTTGGGCTTCCACTGAAAATGGGCACTGACCCATTCAGACCATCCCAGTAAACAAATGTAAAATCAATAAATTAAAATAAAAATTAGGTTAGTGGGGCATTATTAGTAAAGGGAAGAGCTCAAGAGTTCTAGGATCAGATGATCTGGAAGAAATGGCCAAGTCAGATACGAGTCTCTGATCTAAACCCATCAGTTGAGAGAGAATGAAAAAGAAAAACACAGATGGAATTTTATAAGTACATAACTTTTTCATTCTGCATGGGTGTTATTCTCCTTGAGGATCTGCAAACAGAATCCCACTTCCTGTTTATTTTTTGAACTCCCCCATCACTTCATCATAACTTCCCACTTGAATTATAACTTCCTCTCTGTGCGAATTACCTCTAAAATATCCCTTCATATCGATCTTAAATCATCTTGTTCTGTTGAAAGAATCAACTTATACCACTTCACTCTTACTTTTGTCCCTTCCCAGATAAATTCCTGTAACTTTTTATTAATTATTGTTTACAACTTCTCTCATTGATAAAAATGTGCCTGACCTTTATATAAAACTAAAGGAGGCTAAAATATATGAACTGCTCCTATCTTACTACCCATAAATAAGAGCTTCCAAGTTTCTCATTTTTTCCTTTTTTTTTTTTTTTTTTTTTTTTTAAGAATCTTCACACATGCACTTAGCTGATATATCAGAAGCCTTTTTAGTCCATACTCCTAAATATTTAATCTTATTGTATCTCTCTCAATATGGGTATTGCTTTAACCAGTTTGTGTGTGGGTACATCATTTTTGGCTATAGTGTCTGTTTTGTCTTCATGAATTTTATAACCCCAAAATACTTGAAACAGTTTCAAAAAACCCAGAGATGTTATTTTTCTGGATTTATCTTGTACAAAATAATATCTGCAAATAAAACCATCTTTTCTTGATTGCTGAGTTTCTGAACCCCTTATTTTCTTTGCTAATAGCTGTAAATATAGACAAATGGGAAAAAGGATATACCTGCCTGGCTCCCCTGCATTCAAACACAACTTATCAGAGAGGCAGCCTGTCACTTAAATTCTTGCCACTCATCCTACCTATATCACCTTAATTAACCTTGTTGTATTGGAGAAAGGAAATGCTTCCATTGCGCTTCTCATAAAACCCTAATTTACTCTGTCAGATGCTTTCTTTGCATCAAGACCCACCAACAGCAGTATTTTCTTCCATTGTACTTTGCTGTAGATCATCATTTTTATATTGTTATCAAATGCTTGTCCATTCCACGAAACCACATTGATCCATATCTATGAATCTTTGCAACAGCTGTTGTCATTCTTTTAGCTAGTATAGCCACAAAAACTTTAAAACACTGTTTAAAATTGAAATGGATCTATAAGAAGGCTGGGAGTGACGAGTTCTTACCTTGTTTGGGTAGTACAGCATCCTCAACTTTCTTCCAATATACTAGTGCTGCTTTTCATTTTAAAATACTGTTAAACTAAATCTTTCCAGCTCTTTTATCACTTTCTTCCATCTAAACTTTCTTAGGAATGCCATCTGTTCCTTGAGATTTTCCTGCATATTTATTATACATTACAATTTTATGTCATCTCCTCTAACCTTAATAATTAGTTGTTGAGCCTAATCTTCCTGTAACTGGCAGTGACATAGTTAAGTCTTCTGTAAAAAATTTCCATTTGAGCTCTCTTGGGTTCCACATTTCTCTGCTTTATACAAATTTTCATAAAATTTCTGAAATGTCTCTAATACCTCTATAGGAATTCTGGTTATTTTCTTGTATGGTCCCGAAGGTTGGTGATAACTCTATCTTCTGTTGTCCACGTTGTTGTGTTAAAAGTTTTTTTGTGTTCTGGAGTTATCAGAAAGTAATTCCTTAACAGGAGTCTTTCTAAACTCATGCATGTTATCCAAATACTGCCTTATTTTCCCTTTAGCAGTCTGCAGTTGCTCCTCCTCTTCTTTTGTGAGATAAACCGTATTCTGTTTACAATGCTTTAACCTTTGTCAGCTTCTCTAAGTAATTAATTTTACCTCATTTTATCCTGCTCACTAGCTATCGCTTCTAAAGAAATTTCTATATTCCCTAATAACACTGAAATAATTTCTACTGCCCATTCCTTAAATTCCTCTCACTTTTTAACAGATTGGTGGGAAAGTGTCAGTGTCTCATCTTTACTTCATGAATAAGCATTTTTATGATAGATTTTATAGTTGTGTGATCTGAAATAGTAATTGGATGTGCATTAAAGCTTTCAATTATATGCTCCTGTGAAATACAATTTCGATCAGGTCTAGCCTAGTTATTGCACCTTGGGCAATAATAATTGCATTATGTCTGAATTCCTACCACCGAGTTCACATCTTCCATTATCAAATTGTTTCATACATTTCTTCAGAAATCTGCCCTGTTTTGTTGTATATTTTTATTGTAGGTTGTCTTGATACATCGTCATTATTGCAAATCAAGTTCCAGTCTCCAATAAGTAATAGTCCTTGATGAAAGTTGATTATTTCTCCCGCAATTTTCTTAAGCTCGACAATAGCAGCTTTTGGTATCCTCCTCTCTTGTCAATAGCCCTTTACTACCAAAATCTACCACTATTGCCTGTCTGACAGTCGGTATTATTACTCCCCTTTTCCTTTGATCCTGATATTCTTGTCAAATTTACATGCTCATTTTTTTTCAAATATGTTTTCTGCAGCATTGCTGTTTGCACTTTGCATTTCTTAATATAATTCAGTACTATTTCTCTTTTTGTCTATACGTGTAAAGTTATTTACATTATAATATGGATAGAGTAGCCAGTATGATAAAAATGTATTTTCTACATTCTATACATGACAGTTTTATTTACTAATTTTTGTCTTGCGTGCACACAGTAATAATTGGCAGGCTGATCTTTTACACAGTTAATTCTTTTCAACTACATTTGAACCTAGTCATATTTTCAAGATTGTTTGCTGTAATGAAAACCCTCAAACAAAAATCTAAATACATTTTCAGAAAACCCCTGCCCTATTAACTTGAAACAAATGTGCAAAACTATGGACATTTTAACAAATGAAGTTTAGCCCTCCAGATAGGAACAATTGCCCCAAATCGACAACTGCGTCTACAGACATTTAATCTAAAACTAAGGTTACTTATGTTACCGTGCATGCTACAACCTGTGTTCCACTTGTAGTCATTGCTGTCTGTCCTTTTCTTATCCATGTTCCCCCCTGGAAGTGAAAACAGTTTGCATGGTGTCAGAAATCATCATCATTATTAAGGCTGTTGGAAAGGCTGCTATCTCGTATCCACTTGCCATAATTTCAAACTTTAGTTTTCACTGAACTGCTTGCCATTCTACCTTTAAATTTTGCATTTTGTTTGGCAAAGGATGCTTAGAACTCTCAAGATTGTTTGCACCTGCAAACAGTTCATCTCCATGTAAAAGTAGTTAGCAGTAAGGAAAACAAAAATGCTAACTTTTGCAGATGCATGAAGTATAATCTTTGTAAATTTCACTTAGAAGACAATCTGCAGAATTCCCTGGCCAACTACCTTAAGCTGGAGACTTATTGACTCCCATTGACAGTATATGCTAATGGACATAAAAAGGCTGTCTTTGCAGACATAAAAAAACTTAACATTATTCATGTCTTTCATCATTTTGTCTTATTTTTCAAGCCCATTCGCTTACAAAAAAAAATTTATAGCTTAATTCAAAGACATTAAAATAGGCAACCCTCCCTCGTAAAAACCAAAGAAGTTATTACTTTAATTCTGCATGTAATGTAATCAGTACACTTTGTATACTCCATTCCCAAGCGGCCCAAGATCATAGCATTGTATTAACATATGCATGTTTTTGTCCAGCTTTTCTTAGGTTAGTGTAAAGTCTGTATTTTTTTTACAACTAACAAAACATATTGATTTATTTTAATAGCTTTAACATGTACAACAGTCACTGAAGAGATCCCCACATTTATAATGCCTGACTGTACACTATACAAAGCAACTTTGCAAAATAGCATGCAGTTTATATTGTGAAATGTTTTATACAAATATTAATAACAAAACGTGTTTTACTTGGTTATTTTTTGCCCTGCTTTATAGACCACACTGAAATTTAAAAAAAGTTAGCAAAATTCCAGTCTTTCTCTGCCACTTTGTCCTTCTAAAGCCATATTTCACAAATGTTATTGATTGCTGTAGGGTCTCCTATGTATTCACTAATTTCATTGATGCTGGTGGTTTACCGGATTATCATCATCTCCATCTCCCAACACCAGACTCTGGTTCAAGTCAAAGATACTCCTGAGTCTTCTAGTCAACTCTTGTGCTTTTTTCTAACTCCTGAGCATTTTCCTTTGGAACAGTTGAAAAGGTTTTACCAGCAAAGTCTTTCTGAGGTTTATTGTCAGAAGAATGAGAATCAGAGGCTTTTTCTTCCAAACTTACTTTTTGTTGGATAAATTTTATTTACTCCTTAGCATGTTCTTCATCCAGAACATTACTTTGATCCTCTGGAAAAAAAAAATACCCCGAAGACAGATGGATACAGCAGCTTGAAACCCGCACCAAATTCTCATCAATTCCTGATTGAAACTCAAATCAAACTCTCATCAGTTCCTGATTACAGAGATAAACTCGCTCCTCTTCTGCATGGTGTACAGTGAATAATCATTTTCCAAAAAGTCTGCTGTCCCTTCTTTTAAAAATTCTGCTAGTATGATTGCAGCTCTACTAATATAGGTCCTGGCTGCTTTCTCCTGGACAGGTTTTACAGCATGCATTCGATGTGTCCTTTCACTAACAAATTTTGCCGTGGAACATCAGTCCAGTTGCTTATTTATGCTTTCATAAAATTAATGCAGCCTGTCCCTTCCAGTTTCTTTGGTACAGCAGAAAATGTCAGGTTTTCCCTGCATTCTTGGTCTTATAACTGTTTTTGAAACAGCTGTTATTGAAAAGCTATAAACTCAGCCAGCTTTTTCTTCATTTCAGCCTCCAATTTTTGCAATTTATCACCATCAAAAAGGCTAGTTGAAGCTTCTTCTATTTTTTCCACCCATTTGAGTTGCTATATTCCTTTAATGTTTTATTTATTTAATCACCTCTGCGAACACTTAATTTTTTTCTTCTCTAAAGTACTGGAAGGCATCTGATGTACCAAAGCTGAAGCTTAAACTACTTTTTGCTGAATGGCTACAGGATTCTTTCAGGCCAGTGTTTTTTTCCTTGTTTTCTGATTTATTTTTTTTCAGGTGGTTCTTTGCTGGCATTCGAGTAATGTATTTAACTAGACCGTAGATGAATTTTACTCAAACTGCCAGTTTCACTTGAACTTTTTTTCAGTTTTCACACTGGCACACTGGGACTGCTGAAACTGAGCTGTTGATCAATGAGTAACCAACTTGCAAGTTTCAGAAATGTTAATTGTGCCGAGATTGAGGTATCACAAGAGGAAATTCCAACAGGTATCTACTGTAGAAGTCCTTTTAGAAGATTCACCTGATTTTAGTACATATGTATCTATTATTTTTATGCAAAATAAAGAAATTTTGGACTTGTGTGCTCTTTTGCATCAGGTCAGTGGACGATTGAGTTATCACTCATTTTCCACTTCCCACTGTGGGAGTGAGAGCCTAGCCAGCAAACCAAGGGTGCAAAGCCTTCAGCTGTCTAGGACAGAGTTGCAAGTTCATTGCAGGATACATGAGAACATCGATTTGCATATCAGACACACAGCTATGGGCAGTTTTGAGGATTACAAATTCAGGTAATGGCATGTGTTTGAAATGTGAGAAGAAACCAGAGCACTGTCAAAAAATCCCACTTAGATACAGGTATAACATGCAGACTATGCACAGAAGGCATCCATGCCAGGAACCAAAATGGAGAACAGAGAAATCCAAAGGAGCATTGCTTTCCCCTGTACTAATCTACAGCCCTCATCTTGCTTAAGGCTAAGCAAACGGCTCCTGGGCTAATATATATTCCACACCTACTGTTTCTGCACACATTTCTGTGCATGCTATTTATGTTCACATCTAAATACTTTTCTACAAGTTTATTTTCTAGTGTCATGCTTGTATTTTATAGACATTTTGTTTATTTGGTAACTGTGAGCAGTAATTGGGAGATATAGTGGGACTGTATAATTTATAATTATTACTGAACCTATGCCTTTTGTAATTTATTCTGTTTAGAAAACATGTCACCTGACCTGAATATTATTTCCTTTTAAAGTGCTATCACCAGAGTTATTGGCAGTCTCTGGTTTACATGCAGCAGCATCCACCTATGGATCCATACGCACCATACCCTGAAGCCTCTCCAGTGGTTGATCAAGCAGTTCCACCATTGTATAGTGATATTGGAAGAAACAATGACCGACAAATTCCATCAGATACTGCCGGCAACAGTAAGTATTCAACCAAACTGAAACCAAACATTTCAGGAAAATCTGTCTACAAATTCTTCCAGAATGTAAACTAGTTAAAGTAGATCAGTGTGTGCGACTGACTGCATGGAAAGATGTTCATCGTATTGATCACTGTTGCAGTAGCCTAAGTTGTGTGGGTTGTATCCTGCCAAGGATATAACAGCTGCCCAGCTTTCAGAGTTTGAGCACCTTCCATGTGCGCAGACTGTTGGGCAGTTTGAGCTTGCTGAAAGACAAGTATGGATGTGAAACCCTCCAGATCTTTACCTCCTCTGAAGAGTACACTCCACTGAGGCTTTTGAGAATCAACAGTTGGCTTCTGCTTTTCTTTGCCTGGCAGGTAAGTTCCCCTTGTGGGGGAAAAATAAAACATCAGTTTTCATAATTTTGTTGTTTTATTACTTTCCTCTTTATGAAAGTTATTTTAATACTAGGAATGTGTTTTAATGGACTATCTCAAGACTGTAATCTACTTTTAAACAGTGCACATTTTTTTTCTGTCAGTTTAAAAGTGGTGTAAAGTAACTGAAAACATTTTGTCTGTGGAGAAATTGTTTTTATTTTACTTTAGTGGCATTAGCATAGCATTTTAAAGTACTTTTTACTGTGTTTTCTTCTGTCAAAAAAGTAACTTTTTTGGATTAGTAGTGTTTACCAGCAATTTTTTGGTCTTCCCCAGGAAAGAGGCACCATTTTGGCTTAACCATGAATTTGACTACTAGTAGTCCCATGGTTGTTCTTTCTTCCAGCCATAAAAGGAAACAACTTGCGCAAACAGCCTTTGCCACCACAGCAGGCTAGTAGTTTGCCTCAGTCACAGGTGGGTGACTGCTGTGGCCATTTATTATTTATTGTATCTCATACCACTCATCTTTTACCCTGGATCCCTCTGATGTAGCAGCTACAGCCTTTATGGATCGTGAGTTAGCCTTGTCCTCTGTGGCTTTTGGGGTCCCCTCAGTAGGCAGGGGTGACCCACTGTTGTTGCTCCTGGGAAAGGGAACAAAGAAGGTTTCTCTATTGTGTCATCCCTAGGAAAGCTGATGTTGCCATTAGTATTGTGGTTGGCCTCATTTTACCTGTCAAAACTAAACTAAAAACCAAGCATGTATGTACTTCTCCTTATTAATTGTCTTTAAGTAGGAGTAATTTACTGTTCCTGACTC